>NC_089209.1:6687919-6757176 GCF_963930695.1 Labrus bergylta | reverse complement strand
GTAGCGCACCCTGGATCGACTGCATAATCAGGGAGACAAAGGAGCAGAGGAAGAGACGAATAGAGAGAGAGGAAAGAAGAGAGAGAGGGTGTGTGTGTGTGTGTGTGTGTGTGTGTGTGTGTGTGTGTGTGTGTGTGTGTGTGCGTGCGAGAGAGAGAGAGAGGGATGAGAGGAGCAGAGAAGTGCAGAATAGTAAAATTCCCAGAGGGGTGAAGGGGTTGTGTGCTCTCGTCTCTGTTTATTTCCCTGCATTCGTTTGAAATGGTTGGTGTGTTTGTGTGTGTGTGTATATGCGTTTCTCTAGGCTCTCTGTATGTGTGCGTGCTGGTATATGTAAACCATCATCCTGCGAGTGTGTGTGTGTGTGTGTGTGTGTGTGTGTGTGTGTGTGTGTGTGTGTGTGTGTGTTTGGCAGGTGTTTGATGGTTTTGCAGCGGTAAATGGGTTCATTGTGAGAACAGCAAAGGTTCCACATCAGGAGACTTCCCTGGTAATTATACAGGAGCAGTCAGGTAACCACACACACACACACACACACACACACACACACACCACACACACCTCTATATAAGTGGTGTTGTTGTGGTGTGTTTCCTGTGTGTTTGTCTTGCCATAAAGCAGCAGATCATGTGATCTCAGGTGTAGCGTGTACGCTGCGGTTGACACACACGCTGGTTGTTACACAGTAAACAAGATTTGTCTTGCAACCGACGACTTAAGGAAACGGCGTATATACGAGCTTATGGACGACCAAAAGGCTCAAAGCTGGAGGAGTCTGTTATAATTGACCACGACTCTGCTTTCAACTTGTACAGCGTCTGGGTGTCTCTTTAAGGCCCCTCTGCTTGGTTAAGGTGTCGTGTGTTTCATCTGTAACTCTCCTGTTTCAGACCTGCGTGTTGCATTCGAGGACATCTAAAGCTTCAAAGGCTAAAAAGACAACAATGAGTGAGACTTGAGTTTGACAACAGGAGGGAAATCAATATGGCTAATGGTGGCCTATGAGGGACAAAATGTGATCCTTGGTCATGTTAGGAAAATATCAAGGCCAGTCTATTCATTTTCTGGGTTGATAGCAGAACTGTGTTGACAGTAGAGCTCCTCCTGTTCCTCCTCACACAAAGGGAGCAGATTCTGGTCCCGCTGCTGGGTTGACACCTCTCCTCCTATATGTATGTACCATCCTGGAGAAGCTGGACTACCTGTGCAACCTGATCGAACTCCAGGTACCGCCTCATGCTACCAATTCACAATCTTCCTCATCTTTCTATAAGTGAATGTGTACATATTGTTTATATTCATTTGGTATCCATCACTTCATTACCTTCGTCCATAACGTTGAGCTGTTGTAACTAAATCCCCCCTTTGGAGGATCAATAAAAAAAAATTCTAAACTTGTTGTCTGTATGTATGACTAATGCCATCACCACGTTCCAAAAACATCAGTAACAACAACTTTTTTTTCCCCCTCAGTTGAATAAAACACCCTTATTTTTGTGCTGTGGCAAGACTCAAAGGTGCTGGTCAAAAGTGGGTGTCAAACTGTGCAGTACTACTACTCCAGAGTCCAGAGTTCATGCCCTCACAACAGTCTGTGGTTAGTCCAAGCACTCTGGTTATGAGAGGTCAAAGATCTCAAGGCACTGCTGACATTTTCTAAAAAAAATCAAAAAAAATCATAACCACAAAGATCTGAATGAAGCTGTACTCACTTTGAGATAAAAACAAGAAGACAAATCTTGCTGAAAAGTAATAAGACAATAAATCATTGGATAACATTGTCTTATTATTTTCATTGACAAAAGTTTTACAAGTTACCAGGTATGTTCATTTCCAATATTTACTTTGTGTGAGTTCATCTCACAAAAGATACTGGATGAAAGCCATGGAGGCAGGAAGGGACCCACAGAGAAAGCCTTGGTACAGGGACAAGAATTTAGTTTTCTTTTTAACACCCCCCCGAGACTGACACATTATTATCTGTCTTTTAAATGTTTGATGTTGTGTCCTTTACAGAGACAACATGGACTGGCTCATAAACTCTCTGGATTCCTGTGGAGAAAATTGAGTCAAAAACTTTCCTCCTGCAGCATAAGTCACTTTTAAGTTGTTCAACATTATTGTTCAAAACGCTCCTATAGTATGTATAATTTTTTGCTGGAAATGTATAAAATTTCCTCTTCTCATGTCTTAGTTAGTTTGTGCACATTCAAAGCAGCTTCATTGCTCAGTGATTGGCCGGCTTGCCTGACCTCCTCCGTGGTTCATTTGTAGGTCATGATCCCTGTTGGTGGTTTGTGATTTGGCTCATTCTGGGAGAGACTGGCTCTGTAGTGAAGGAACAGACATAAGTTGTGCTTAAAGCCATGTTTTCTCTAAAGTGTTCGGAGGACAGTGAGCATATGGATCGACGGCTAAGAAGAGAAATATGCTGCCGGGTACTTTGATAAGTTTCTGTGTGGATGTCTTTACACTATTGTTGTGGTATTTGTGCATGTGGGTGGGAACAGATCTGGTAAACTTGTGCATAAGTACAGTGTGTGAAATTTTACAACTTTGTTTAAAGACATGTTTCTACTAATCTGGTTCTTCATTATTTTCAGGCCTTATTAGGACCTTCTTTACAAAACATTGATTCTAGTGTAACATTAAACAGTGGGGGATGGCATGCTCCTAATGGTCAGAGAGGTCAAACCAGCGATCAGTGTCGTCTGTATATGTGGTTCCTGCTCTACCGACTGAGCTAAACCAGCAGCCCTGCATATTGTTTGTTGGTCTTTTGCTTTATCCTGGCACTATGTTCAAACCAGCAACACATCGTCATGGGACAGAGGAGAAAACTTCTGAAAGATTATTGTAAGACAACTGAGATTCAAGTTGAGGAGAGCTGCTGAAGTGCTTCATTATGAATAAAACCACCAGATATACTCAAAAATGATTTATAATATACTCACAGTATCTGAGTTATGAGCATAAGGCCACATCTTTACTTAATTTTTTTGAAGTTCATATTATTGTGTGTGTGTGTGATGCAGAGTGTGGTGTCTAACACATCATCTAATCTGAAGGATATTTAGGATGCCAGCTGAACACTATTCTGATATCTGGGAAAAAGACGCCTCAGGTCAGACTTGAACCTGGTCCCGCCCCAATTAGAGGACTATAGCCTCCATATATGGGATGTAACCTAACCGCTTGGTCATCACCACTTTAATTTTCTCCTTTTTTATTTGCTCTGTGTGTGGTAAAGTACAGTTTTTCATTTAAAAAAGAAAATGATTCACAATTCACACATTCAATGTCAGGAAGGGAGCAAGAGAAGATAACGCTTATTTTGTCTGCCGCTTAGTCAAAACACAGGTGAACAAAAGATGATGGGTTGAATTACAATCACTTAGCCAATTTTAAAGCAATGTATAAAGAAAAAAAGGAAAAAAAAAAATCCTGCCGATTTCACAGTCTAATAATTTGTTCTATATATATTTTCTCAAACTGCAATGTATTTATAGAGCCCTTCAAATTGTTCTGTATGAGTTCCACTGTTTGACTCCAGCCACAGAGATACACGCTTTAAGGTCGTCCATGCAAACTGATGCTTCCAATTTAATTCAAAATTTCTTATTCTAAGCTAAACACAAACAATTTTTGCAGATATTCTAGCAGTACTCTTTTTTCTTCATCATCTGGTTCGTCCAATGTATCTGTGATGTCCATGCAAAATAAAAGTCTATCTATATATCTTTTGTTTGTACATGTGCTATATGAGCTTTCCGTGTTGTTTCCATCTGCAAATAGCACAAATTTTGCAGTAATTATGAAGCTTCGCATTTCATTATTATAGAAAAAGTTTAGGCCCGAATACCGAGCCTTGTGGGACTCCACATTCAATGTTTGTGATAAAGCTGTGGAACCAATTTGTCTGAAAACCAAACCAACTCTTACTTAACAATTTAATCTGTTTCATAGAAAAAAATCTAACTTCAGTGCAAACAATTTTCAAGCACTTCAGAGAAATCCTGAAACTTGTGACACTGGTCTATAGATGGTAAAATTCTCCTGTTTGAGAAATGGAATTACCTTTGCTACTTTTATTCTTGTGAAAATGTTACGTATGCGTACATCACTTCATTAAAAACTTTTGTTTGTGAATAGTCTTGTGTTGTCCATCACAGGGTTACACACTATTATAGTCTAACAGCTGCAGTTATTCAAAACACAGTGGAGACTTTATGCAAAGAGTTGGATAAAAGCAGACTTACACGTGCAAGCAATTCCCAGAAAAGAGAAAAACAACAGACAATATTGAAGTTCTCATGGTCAGAGTTTATTTTACAAGCATTCCATATAACATGTTTTATTTGAATGTTGTGACACAAAAAGAAAGAACAGTGGCGTACATTGCATGACACCATACAACAAAGTGTCTACAGCCTGGAGGCCATTGTTGCTCCTGTAAGTGTTGTCCTATACAGTTAAGAGCTTCTGGAGTATCTCTTGTGGATTTCAGGACTCTTGTTTTATTATCACAATAGTTGCCCTTCTGTCTGTTGACACAAACATCCACACAGTGTAAACAGAGCTGTACTAAAACGTGTTTTCCTGTGTTACTGTACGGACTGAAAAAAATGTGAGCAAGGGACCGGCCAGATCGTTTGATTCTTAAAGATTTTCTTTTAGCAGTCGTCTCGGCCTCTATTTCATCTTGTTAATCCTGATGTACATCACGTAAATTCGTCCCACACACACACACGGCACTCACACAATTACACACATACTACATACATTCAAACAGCTCTGCTTTAAAAGATTACAGAGATTACGCAGGAATTACACGATCAAAGTCATTGAACCTGCGTCGCCCGCCTGCATGTGTATACTTACAAGCTTTGAAACAGGATGTGAAACTATGTGTGTGTGTGTGTGTGTGTGTGTGTTCCCCTTTCTGTTGTCAGAGACCTGCAGGTTAATCTCCCCTCAGGCTGCTCTGCCAAAGCGGCGCACTCTGCTGGCTGGGACAAGAACAGCACAACAAGGGGGAGACACTCTCAAGAAACAAAACTCAGTAAAAGAACATTTTTAACACAACAGGATTGTTAAAGATTTCTAAAATGTTACATTAAATAGATTTCCAGAGGAGGAGAAACTCAAAAAAGGACAAGCTGAGACAAGCTGGAGAATTTATTTCATTCTAAGCATTTCTTGCCCTGTTGCCCTGAAACAGCTGATCTTGTGTTTTTTTGCAGCACAGTATGTGGTTAAGAGACAACTCATGTTTGCTGCTCCCTCACTGAATGCATGTCAGTTATAAATACGTGCTAAGTTTTGCAGTACCAAAACCTGAAATAGAGTAAAAGATTCTAAAAGAAATCACTACAGACTTAACAGAAAGGAGTCGGGGGAGCATTGCTGTTGAGAGACCTTGCTGTTTCGAATCGTGCATAAACAAATAAAAAACAAAAACTGTTGCAAAAGCCAATCGGGGTAGTTTCATGTGAGTTACTTGGCAGCTTGTCTTTGTTTTTTTAAAGACAAACTACAAATGATGTGTTTTATTTTAGACTTTTCTAATGTAAACAGAGCAGGGCAGCCTGTACAAAAGAAGTGGTGTAAGTTCAAATGATTGGTTGGAGCATATTTCAAAGTGTAGAGGAAAAGTAAACTGACACAATTTTGTGACACAAGATTCTTTCTTTTTTTTTCAAGCTTTCCTCTGATTATTCTTGGTTTTATCTTATGATGCACTTATTTATTCCACCTTTTTTCAGCTTCCAAATCATTCTAAAAACAATCCACGAGGTAGTTACTCCACTTTACTGAGTTAACGAGTTATTGCTGGTTGTTGTCTCGAGGTCTCGCCTTCTTTTTTTTCTCGTTACCTCAGGATAACAAAGCTTGTTTTCTCGTTATAACGGGATTGTTTTCGGTTTGATCTAGAAAACCAAACAATAGTCTGGTGACTGTGATAGGCCGGACCATGACATGACATGCTGCCACAGCCCACACTAATGAGATAAGTGAAGCCTGTTTCTATATATGTTTGGTGCTTTTGCAAATCTGAGGATATAAGAAATGCAGTGCAGATCTCTCGTAAACAACTGGAATTATCTCTTATCAAAAACAGAGTAAATAAAAAGCATGGGTCTGCTTCAGGCTTCCATAGTTTACAACCAGTAGATATGCAATAAGTTAATATGGCAGTATTTAAACTTCCTATTGTTTTAAGGCAGTCTGTTAAAACACTTCTATGTCAAGAACTTTTCCACAGACACTTTACGGACCAATGAGCCCTTTTGCTTTTAGATAACTCATCCCCAATCGTAAATTAAACCTTCAACCAAAACATTACTGTATGCACTCATTGTGTTATAAGTGAGTGGAAATAAATAAAGTGAGACTTCCTAAAAGCCCCTTAAAGACTCCACTTTGAGGATCTAATGTTTTAAGAGCTTAGCATGTGATTCCATAGAAACGTTTTTGGATTGCTTTAACTCCAGCAGGTTAAGTAAGTCACAAACACTTTCTGCACCCGTGGGGGTCGGATAAGGTCGTTACAATTACTCTTATACACAATATAGAAGTAAGAAATACAGACATAAACAAGGAATTTAAATAAGAAATGAATCAATGAGCATGAAAGCAGAATATTTGAAGAAATAAAGCTATCTACAAAAAGTGCAGTATTGAACAGTGGAGATGTCACACAGAGTATTTGCACATTAGGCTGATTAGAAACAATGATATGATTATAACAGATCACACTGAATGATACTAAACAGTATAGAAGTACAACAATTTAACAGCTTTCTCCTTTTTAAAAAAAATTCTACATCCGTGTTCATTGTTTGTGCACCAAAAACACCATGCAGGACAAATTCCTTGTATGCTAAAAAAAAACAACTTCATGATTCAATCATGATTCTGAATCTGATGACAAAGGAAGAGTTCCACTCAGGGAGAAAAGTCTGATAGACTTGAGTCAAATGAATGTTGTCTCAAAAAATTAGCACTTGTTGACAGAACTTTGGATGTGTTGATGTTTGGTTTGAGTCCTATCAGCTTCTAAAAACCACAATATACAAACATTAAAAGACGCTGCATTCACTGACAAATCCACCAAGTTTCGGTAACTTGTCCCTCATGTCTTGAAGGAAAATGTTACATTATTTGTGTACACATGACTTTCTCTGTAAGACAGTGAAGTATTGAGATCAATTGAATGTGGCTGCAGTGGGTACAGAGGATACATCCAGAAGGAAGCCTCCATTAAAGCCTGCAGCCATATATCGAAACTAATCACACATATAATCATCTCCATTATGCTGTCTTTCTTTTTGTAACACAGCACGTTTATGTGCTATTTCAATCCAACACACACAATTGATTCACAGCATGTGTCTAAACAAACAGAACCCAGAGAGATAATTGATTAATTTATAAGTTATAAAGGTCGTTTTTATCTCTCCTTTAAACTGCCTGTTGCATGTCATGTAGCTGCTGGATCTAAAAAAATATATTGAGGAAGAGGAGATGATGAAAATCTGAGAGTACACCCTGATCTATTCCTCCCATCTGTGCACTCAACCCCCCCCCCCCCCCCCCCCCATCTTCCACCCCCCTAAAAAAAACTGGATGGGAAATAGTCAAAAGACTTTTAGCTTTCGTGTGATCTTCAGGAGCACTTCAGAAACTCTTGAAAAAAGAAGTTAATGAACATCGATCGACGCGCACAGACACACAGACACACACAGATTTACACTAGGCTTACTGATCCAACAGCTGCTGAAGTTAAGTTTTACAGATCAATTTTAAAGCATCAGTTATGGCTGTAATGTCTATATAAAATATTGTTGGCCGGAGCATTCATTGATACGGAAGTAAAACCTGAATAGACCGCGCTGTAACAGCCAATCAACGAATCCCATCGTGGTTTATTAATCTGATATTTTGAGATTTTTTTTTAATACAGTAAGAACATAATTTGGATTTTTAAACAAGATTTGCAAACTTTAAATGAAAAGTTAAAAAAAAAAAAAAAAAAACATTAGTGCGCATATTTTGTTGGTTGTGCCCCAACAAACAAACATGATTATGGCCTCTAATGTCTAAAACTTTTCCATAATGTTAAAGTTTAAGCCTAGTTGTTGTTGATCACTGTTCGCCATGCACAGGCCTATAAGGATTATATTTGTCCAATATGTCATGGAGGGACTGTCCGTTGGCACCAGATTGGCCTTTTCTTCAGTGTTTTCGCAGCAGATGACACGTGTCTGCCCTGAGTTGAACTCCTGCGTTGACTTCAGGAGTAATTACAGCAACAAAGAACAACAATTAAACGCGCTAATTGACAACACAAACCGGCAATGATACCCGGTGGCTGCCTCTTGTGAATAGAAAAAGCCCGAGCACACAAGCTATGGAAAGAATAATATTGTTTCCTGGAGAGATGCAGGGTACTTGAAGTAGCCTAAACGTCCTGTGGGTTCTGTATTTTGTGAGTGGGTGGAGGGGGTGAGGAGAAAGAGGGAGGGGGTGTGGGGGGGGGGGGGGGGGGGGGGTCACCCCGGGGCGATAATAATTAATATGATGTGTGCACTTGACAGGAGGTGGATGCATTTTTAGATGATATTTGTTTTAATCCCTGAGAAAGAAAATAAATCTCAGGAAAAGTGTGGTGAGAAAAAAAAAAAAAAAAAAAAAAGAGGGGGAATATAATCCAGATTTTTTTTTTTTTTTCTTTTTTAGGGCCTCTCTCTCAATCTGGGACTATATATTCTGGGCCTGTTCTTCCATCTAACATCGACCACCTGTTTCCTGCCTCCTCTGCTCTCCTCACCTCACGCACTGCATCATGGGGAGAAATTAATTTGCTGCAAATCTTGAAGGCTTAAACCAGAGTGGTGACGCCCCCCCTCCCCTCCCCTCTCCTCCGCTCCCCTCCCCTCCCCTCCCCTCCCTCTCCTCAAACTGACAAGTAAATCCCCACAATTAGCAGATCCATATTAGCATATTAACCTGTGCTTCTTTCTGTATGTAGGTCACACACCATTTTCTTAATTGCTTTTGGACAAACATCTTCTGGACCGTTTGTTATGATTCGCCTTCATTATGCCAGTCGTTATTTTGGCTGGAAAGGTGCGGGCCTAACACACACACACACACACACACACACACACACACACACACACACACACACACACACAGACACACACACACACTGGCTACCACAGCACCGAGTTAACGGACGCTCATGGCCATATGAGGTCGGTGTCTGACCGGAGCTGATTAAAACCAAAAACAGCCTCATAAACAAGGCCACCACATGTGCACACAGCCTGGGAGCAGACACTATTGTGAATGTTTAGTTGCCTCTTGCTTCTGACAACAGATTAGTAATGTGTAAACAGACCTCTCATTTCATAACATATTAGGCTATCTTTAAGACAAGGAATTAAATCCCCACAGACATTAAACGCATCACCACTGAGGACTACTGGAAGTGTTCAAATCTGACACAATATACTTAAAAGGAGCCTTAAAGCCTATAAGGAGATTACAGTTTACTGTGGCAGGGCTAAATGACTGCAGGCTATGTAGTGATCTATTATAGATAGGCGAGGTAAGTTGCCCACTATTAAAGCCATTTAAACCAATCAGGGGTGATAGGAAAACAAAAAGGGTGACATCCCGTTTTATAAAACATGGGGATTATCTTTTCATTTCATGAGTTTACATTATGAAGTCTGTGTTCAAGGGAGAAACGGTGGACTTTCAACATCATACTTTGGATGAGGTAGTTTACCCTGCGCTGAATACATTTCATATTGCGCCATCAAAAATGCAGAAAAGTTATTATTATATCTTATTCTCATATCAAAGCTAATTTTTCCAGGTTTAAATGGGACCTTGTGATTAAGAGATTATTTGTCAAGGATGATAAAGGTATTTTTTGTATTTTTAGGAACATGTTGTCTTATTATCTCCATCTGAGACATATTGTGGAAAGATGATGCTACTCATTTATCATGAATGAAATCAAAGGTGCACCAAAGCTACATTAGTATATAAAAACCTTATCTTCTGCCTCGTCTTCATTCATGACACTTGCTCTACTAAAAAAAAAAAAAAAAAACTCAGCTACACAAGGCCCTCCTCTCTCTGCAGGATCAGCGCTCCATCCAGGAACCTCGGGGCTGATCTAAATTCTCGCCTCTGGGCTGTGGGCTGTGCGGGGTTTCGGGGCCTTTCCCTGCCTCGTCAGGCGGCAGATGGACTGGCTCCAGTCCGGAGATCAGTGCGCATCTGGTGCTGCGCTCCCAGACCCGCCGGTAAAAGCGGGGCCACTCGTCGGCCTTAAGCCCCCATTAGAACCGTCTACCGTGCAACTGGTGCCTCCACCGGGTTGACGGTGGTTAACAGTCGCTGCACAACCAGCATACATATACCCAAGAAGGCTACCTCTCTCTAATACAACAGCGTCAAACAGCAAAAACATCCCGACATAAACATGAATATATGTGACTCATGGTGATCTATGGGTTAATTTAGAGGCGAGACCTGAAAGTGCATTGTTTCTCACAGCAGCATAGAAATCTAGTTTTTCATTGACACAGACAACAAGTTAGACTGCCTTCACTAATCTGTTAGGTTAATGTCATGTACAATTTGATGGTTAGACCAAAAACTGTACCTTTTTCTTTCAAAGCTCTTTCATTGACTTAAACAGAAAACCTGACAGTCATGACTAATATGTTTAGTTATCTGTCACATCTTTGGAGGTAGACCAGGATTGTGTCTTTTATGGTAATTGAAAAAAACTGATCTGAATGGTGACTAACATTGACTGCCCTCATTGATCAGTTATCATGTGCAGATTTGCGGGTGTATAGAACTAATAATGTTTCTGGAGGTAGAAAACTGACTTCAACAGTCTGTTATTGACATTAACAACAAACTAGTCTTCACTGATCTGTTGGGCAGATTTGGAAGTAGACCAGATCTTTATTGTGGTAGACATTTCATTTCAATGGTCTTTTAATGATGTAAACATTACTAACAAACAGCCTCAATGGCCTGTTAGGTGTTAGTGATGTACAGATTTGGGGGGTAGATTGATAATTATGCCATTTTCTGGCTGTAGAAAACAAATTCTAAATGTTGTTAATTGACATAAACAAAACAAAAAGAGACTGCCCTTTGCTAATCTGAGAAGAAACAGGTCAATTAAGTGGGTAGTTTAAGGGGGAATGCCTAAAATTGATTGGTAGACAACCGAATTGAATGGCCTCGTTTTTTGATGTTTTCAGGAGGAAGAAGGAAGGTGTGAATACTATTATGACTTCTGCTTTGGGCAGGAAATCATGGAGCCTCCTGGTGTGTTTTTCATTTAGTTTCCTGGCTCCAAAATGGCAGATGATGTAAAGATATACTTGTCGAAACATTGAAAAATATTCTCCAATATCATGATCATATGAACATATTTAGAAGTACTACCTTAATTGACACCAAAGCTCTCTCTTATTCCCTCCACCTCTTTGCCCGGTGGCCTTCCCATTCATCCCTCCACCTCCTCCTCTCCCCCCTCAACCTCCTCCCCTCTCTCTCTCTCTCTCTTTCCTTTTTTATGTACCTGGCTTGCGACAACCGGCCTTCACCGGTCTCGTCGTGCAGAGGTTTCCCGTCGAGCCCCGAGGCAAAACAATCGGTAACGGTTAATTAAAATATAAAAGGCCTTGAGAACTTTTTCAAAAGGAGGCTATTTAAGACGGAACCCTGCACCGCTCGGGCTGTCTGCGTTTGTTATGAGACTCTTTTTTTTTTTTTTAGATGTGATGGGCTAAATAGACATGATCAAGGAGAAAGGGAAGATCTTGTAGAATATTTAAGCATGTTTTGGGGGGATATTTTTAACCAAGTGACCAGGGAGGAAGTGGAAAATATATTTACAGTTGGAGAAATGGCAGCATGAGGAGAAATCAATAAAACTATTATTAAATGAGCAATAGCCTAAATAAGTGATTGTGATAGAAGTGTATTATTATTATTATTATTATCATTATTAATATTTGTATAATTATTATTATTATTATTGTGGTGGTGGTGGTGGATTAGGAGAGAGAGACGCATGCAGTAACAGATGGGAGGGGAAATAGTTTCTTAATTAAAGTGCAGAGTCAATCCCGGCGTCCCGGCGTCAGCACGGTCACAGTCTGCACTTTAATAATATCAGGGAGTCGCTTTGGTTACAGTTACAGCTGAGCAGGGGGAAAAACATCCAAAACAAGACTGATTAGGGCTTATCTCTGCTCTCTCTCCCTCTCTCTCTCTTTGCTCTCTCTCTCTCTCTTTCTGTTGGGTTTGTTTTGAAATCTGACAGACTCTCGTCTCTCCTCCTTCAGCTTCCTCTCCCGTCCTCCCCTCCTCTCCTCTTTATTTCCCAGCTTTGCTCCTCTCCAGGCTGTGACCACAAGCTTTGGGCTTCTGCTTTTTTTTTTTTTTTTTTACATTTTGTATTCCTGTTGCTTCCTGGGTGGCCTAGGGGCAAGGCAGCAATAGGCTGTGCTGTACATTCATTCTAATAAAACAGACTACTTCCTCATTGTGTGCCTCTGTATATCTACTCCTCACCTTTCGTACCCTATAAAACAACGACAAAATGAATGTGTTGAAGAATATATATTTCACCTGACTCTGACATTTATTCTCGCCACAAGGTTTCAAATAAATATAAACAAAACTCCTCTAACATCTCTTCTTCAACAACACAACGGCTCCATTCAGCTGGGCAGGACCACCCCGAGGGCGCGTGCTCAGGTGAGTTACAGCACGAAGAGAAGGCAGAAAGAGAGAGAGAGAGAGAGAGAGAGAGAGAGAGGGGTCACGAGGATGACCGACTGACCGAAAAAGAAGAGTACCACTTCTTTTCTACCAGTCCAATAATAATCATAAAAAATCATGATAATAGTGACAACATAATAATAATAAAACAAGAATAATTATAATAATAAAGAATATAGTGGAATAAGAATAATCTATAAAAAATAATAGCAAAAGCAGCACACGCCATCATCAATACTATGTATCCATGCACGCGCCTCTACACAAAGCTGATTTGAAAAGAAAAGAAAAAGGTCTCGTGCTTCTGTTTGTTATTCACAATGGCAAAACTAATAGTGCCCCCCCTTAACCCCTCCCCCATAAAAATTGAATAATGTTCATTAAAAGTGGTTTCCATGCGTGAGAAAAAGTCACAAAATCATAAAAATATTGAACAGCATTTTCGATTTGCAAATGAAACAATTAGAAAAATAAGAAATAAGTAGCCTAGTCCTCTATTCAATATTTAATTTCCAATAAAGCTATTTCAATTATTTAATTGTCTGAAGAATGAAATCTGATCTATTCTGTTGTGGAAACATCGAATTAATCTATACCAATGAAGGTTTTTATTATTGTTTTATTTTGAAATCAGAATACACAACAGTATTAATAAACATGACTAAAAACTGAAATAATGAAAATCTATTCTTAGATGTAAGGCATGCAGAAAGCAGCGAAAACTCCCCGTTTCTAAATGAAATCTAGTCTCGAAGCTTTCTAAATGAAGTACAAGATCATTCCAGAAATAAACGAAAATAGGCTGCATGTTTTATTCCGGTGATAATTGTCGAAATTAGCTTCATAATATTTCAAAGTAAACTTACATTTCCGTTGAAAATCCATACATTTTTTTTTTTAGTAAAAACGCCGGAGTGAGTGTAAGAAAAAAAAAAATGATAACACGACGAAAGCAGGTAGAAGACCTCGTGAAAATACAAACGGAAAATGTCCACAAAAAGGGTTGAAATTGTTGAAAGAAGCACTTGGTTCCTTATTAAGGCGAAGATACAATATTTATTCCTTGTCTCCTGGGATGCTCCGCTCCGTCTATTGTCCTCCCATTCCTCAGTGCTGATGCTTAATTTTCAAAACTTCTATATTACCAAGGGACCTACGACATCAGCCGAGAAATACCCTGCAAGTACAAAATCCGTGCGCCAGCCCCGTCCGTGCAGAGGGGAGACGCTCGCGTTCCGCCTGCTTTCTGCCGTTACCGAGAGCGCGCGAGGGGGGACTTTTCCATTTCTCTCGCTTTTTGAGGATTTTAACGCATTTTTATTACTACTACTATTATTATTATTCGACCTGGGCCATAGAGCGGAGGGAGAAAAAAAAAAACACTGGTTACTTTGGAGAAAGCACAATGTCAGCGACCTTCCCCGGACTTGTCCACGACGCAGAGGTACGTAAATGTATTTTCTTAATATCCTTTAATTCAATACAATCGCAACCGGAGCGTAGAAGAAGACTTTGTGTTTTGGTTTAGGCAGAGTTACGGAGGCATTTGAAGGCAGCATCTCCTCTAACGAAATCTCCAACTGGAGTATTTTGCAGCAATTAGATGGATAGGAAAATAAAATGCATGAAGGGAGATAAGAGCTGTGCGTGTTAGTACAGCAGCCGGTGAAACGGGGCTTTTAATGTGTGAGCCGGTAACAGTGTGATTAGAACATTTCAGGGCGGAACACTCCGCTGTGTCTCACTCTGCTTACCTCCCATCCACAATGAGAGCGAGAGCTGGGACAGTAAATTCGCCGGCAGCTTCGGTAATAATAATAATATATAACAGCACGCCTTTTTAAAACCGCTGCGAGCGGAGTGACAGGCACGCCAAAGGGAGGGAAAAAATACCGATGGCTCCTGTTGCCGTGCGCTCGTTCCCCTCCCGGGCGTGTGGAAGTGACATCTCCTTCAGGTGGTTTAAAGTAGGAAGAAGAAGAGAAAAAAAAACCGCTTTGAGTGTGTGAGTTGTGTTTTTTGGAGTGTGTTTGGGAGGCAGAGAGAGAGGAAGACTCCGGCTGATGCTAAATGACACAGCTCATATATTTTCCCCCGTCTCTTTATTATCTTGTAGATACGTCACGACGGATCAAACAGCTACCGGCTCATGCAGCTCGGGTGCCTGGAGTCCGTGGCCAACTCCTCGGTCGCCTACTCCTCCTCCTCCCCGCTCACCTACCCGGCGCCGGCGGGGACGGAGTTCGCCTCGCCCTACTTCTCGGCCAACCACCAGTACACGCCCCTCCACCACCAGTCCTTCCACTACGAGTTCCAGCACTCCCACCCGGCCGTGGCCCCGGAGGCCTACGGCCTGAACTCGCTGCACTCGGGCCAGTACTACCAGCAGATCCACCACGGGGAGCCCGCCGACTTCATCAACCTGCACAACGCGCGCTCGGCCCTCAAGTCCTCGTGCCTGGACGAGCAGCAGCGGCGCGAGCTCGGCTGCCTCGACGCTTACCGGCGCCATGACCTGTCGCTGATGACGTCACACGGCTCCCAGGCCTACGGTGTCGGCATGCACCACCCGGACCAGAGGCTGCTGCCCGGAGCCGGTCTGGGTCTCCCTCCAGCATCAGACGACCTACAGGTAGGCCTACCGGAGGCCGCCACTTACCCCCTTTTCCTGCCATACCTCACCCCCCTCCATCCCCCCCCCCCCTCTTCTCCCCTCTCAGGTCCAACACCTTAATGTAGTGGTTTATTAAAAGGACACCCTAACAGAACCATCATAGCTGCCACTTCAGGCCCAGTATCCCTGCCCCACTGGCCTACTATTGACCCCCCTCCCTCCCCTTTCTCCCCTCCATTGTACCAGCAACACAGCAATTCCAAAAAATATTGAACAGAAAGACAGTGCCAGATGTCTGCTTCATCTGTCTGTTGTATTTGGCATTGACTAAGCTGTCTTACATTTCACTCCAGCCCCCTGACTCCTCGGTCTTACTCGGGAGGAAATAATATTATTGGATTTCATCTTTAGATAATTTTTCGAGCCAAACCAAACGTGACTGTACAGCAGGCTAAGTAAATGTCAAGTCCAGCCGGCGCACAGCTTCTGAAAGGCAGGCCTGTTTCTAAAGGTTAATTGACTGGCAGTCTATACAAATCCTATTGTGAAAGCCGCCCTTTATTTTCCCACAAACACACGTGACCCATATTTTACATAATTCTTTTCGATGTAAAGAAATGGTCGAGATGAAAACGCATTCGCACGGTTCTTGAGTGTGAATGTGTGTGTGTGTGTGTGTGTGTGTGTGTGTGTGTGTGTGTGTGTGTGTGTGCTCAAAAGTGTGTGTGTGTGTCCGGCTGTCTGTTGAAGCAAAGAAAAGCCGCTGGTTGCTCTATTCTCCGGTAAAGGGCGGATTAACGGATCGGGGTTCAGGGCACAATGAGCAGCCCGAGCGCCATAAAGCACCGTAGTTTATCCAATTACCGACTTAACGTCAATCAACTTTGTTACTTATGCAGCGACATCTGAGCTGGTTAAAACACGGCTCTGGTTAAACACACTTTAAGACAGCGACACATCATTTCAGTCACGTTAAGTGTTTACCAACTCAGCTCAATAAAGTGACGCTTTTGATATGGTTTTAAACGTCATCACGCTACAAAAACATCCTTTGAAATATCTTTGAAAAGTCTTCTATTTTATACGATTAATAATATTGTAATAGTTGTAAAATCAAATTATTATTTTAATAAGTTTTAATTGAATTAATGTATTTACTATAGCCTATAAGAGTGTGGCAGTGATGTCTTAGAGAAAAGGTATATGAAATGAATAGCAAAAAAAATGTTTTTTTTAGACAATTAAGTTACAGATTATTTTAAGGGATCGATACATTTATTTAGCATTTTTTCATATAGGCAAAAATAAATTATATTATTTCTTATTTAATCGCTATAGTTTGCCAGCATGGATTTGGCTATTTTTTACGCAACCCCTGAGTGGAATATAAAAATATAAATCACAAAATAATGTAAACAAAATATAGGTCAAATGTAATAAATGTTTTTATTTATTTTTGTTGTAATCAACTTTAAAGACAAAGTTGGTATACTGTTTATTTTAGCACATTTTATCTGATTTTTTTTTTTTTTTATGATATACGCTCGGCTAATGCTATAGTTATCTAAAGCTTGGCACATGAAAGGCCACAGGTCTGACCCTTTATTGAGGAAAAGAAAGAAAGGGCTCGTGAACCTGAACTCGCACGAGGCGGATGTATGAACGGGAACAGATGCGCCTATGGTCTCGTGCAGCCCGGTCGCATCTTTGAGCGCGTGAAAGAGATTTTCATGGTGAACAAAAGCAGCTGCCACACCTTTCTCCCGTCACTAAGCTAATTCATGCAAGACCTCTGCGTTTTGTATATTGATTTTATAATCACTTTAGCTTCGGAGTAAGAAGAAAAGAATCAGAGCAGGAGCTGGTTAAGAAAGAGCTACAACAAGCTTCTTTTTTTTTTTCAGGTTTATTTTAATCAGGGGGGCTTCTGCGTGGGCCAGGCCTCGAGGCTCGCACGAGGGATTAAGTGTTTTCTGAATAAAAAAGCGCGTGTTCTCCTTTCTTGATGACATTGTTGATAGCTCGCGAGTCTGATCTGGACCAAAATGGCGACGTTAACAGGTTTCTATACATGTAGGCCCTGTAGCCTATATTTGTGTGTGTGTGTGTGCTACAGGCTGCTTGTTGTTGTTGTGTGTGTGTGTGTGTGTGCTTCAGATTGATCCCCAACAGGTTGGTGGCTGAAACAAACTCTGGACACTCGTTTCTCATTTCTCAGTCAGGATGAGTGCTGCTGTCCTCGCTTATAGCCTGCAGCCTTTCAAATTAAGCTCGTTTCTGGGTGATCCGTGAGCTGCATCCTTTATTTCTCTCTGCCCTCAATTTTCCTCAAAGCTGCTCAGTGACGTACACTTTCTAACAAAAAAGCTTCCAGCGCCCCAGAACTGGTTCAAACGGGGTGAAACATGGACAATTTATTTTTTTTAAAAACCACAAGTTGAGAGCTCATATTTCTTAACCTAAAGGTGCTGAACGGAAATCTAAAGATCCCATAGGTAGTGGTTCCCAACCTGAGGTGGACACCTTTAAAGGGGTCACAAGATACATTTGAGGGTCCAGATGTTGTAGCCTATTGTTTGAGAAAACCCTACAATGTTGTTTTAAAAAACAGTTTTTTATTGACTTATCCTATAGGTTCCATTATTCAAATAAAATGTCCTGAGAGAGCCAATTAAATCAGGCTGAAATAAAAACATGACAAAGAGTCGAAGCATGCATTTCAAGTAAAACCTTAATGAATGATCCATCGGAAATAAATACCAAAACATTTCCCTTTTTTAGGTTTTATTAAAGATACTGACTTAATTAACCCTGGGGATTCTTACAATTATCAAAATTAAAATATCTGAGAGGGGGGAATCATTCATACTGCATTGAACGTATGACAGACTGTCAGATTAGCTTCATTTCAAGTTGAGTTGTATAAGGTATCTGTATAGATTTCTATAATGTTTCATTGTAAAATAATGGATGCATTCTCTTAAGGTATCTTCAGTGTTTTATATCTATACAACCTGAGAGGGGAAACTAATTCAAATGAGGCAAATTTTCTACATTTCAAGTCAAATCATAGAAATCCCTGATCCAGATGAGATAATTGATCAAAATGATCTCATGTTATTTTCTTGTTAAATTCTGAATTCAATCACCTTAAAGTGTCTAAAATGTTCTAAAAAAAAATCAAACAATCCAGCAGGGAACATCACTCACACTCATGACAACTTGTCAAATTTGCTGCCATTCAAGTAAAATAACAGAAACCCTGATTTATGTAGTATCAAAAAGGAGGCACGTCATAGTTCCATTTACTTCACGTTGCATTCATTCTATCGTGTCAGTTTTATTACTGCATGAAAAAGATTGTCAAAGAGTAATACTCTTTCTTTTTGTGTGTAAATGTTGATGAATTAAAAATCTTGCACTGCATGTCCATGCACCACCATTCTCAAGGAGAAAAAAAAAACCAACAAACACAATTCATTTCACGTGTTTCTCAGAGTGTGACAGCTGATGTAAAAAGTGAGCTGCAGCGGTGTGAAAACATGTGGAGAAGTGATTTCACCTCCTTTGCTCGGTGCTTAATGAGAGCTCTGTCTCTGCAGGGCTCCGTGGAGGCGCAGTGTGGGCTCGTGCTGAACGGCCAAGGGGGCGTCATCCGGAGAGGTAAGAAAAAAGGTTCCCCTGTTTATTCTCTGCTGTAGTCTAGTCTACCGGAGGGCCGTGAAGCTCTCACGGCTCGACGCGACACGACAAGACAGCGAGCAGACAGACAAACAGGCGGAACACTCCCCTCTCTTGTCTGCTGTCAACACGTTACAGCAGGAACGGCCCCATTTTCTCGCCTATTTAAACGCTCACACTGCAGTGTGCAGGCGCTTCCTATTCACTGTCACTCAACACCTAGCCTTTTTTTCTTTTTCTTTTTTTTACCAGCGACTCTAAATATTGATTCCCCTTCGCCCCCCCCCCCCCCCCCCCCCCCCCCCCGAAAAATACAATGTCAACAAAGTCATGAATTAATATGGCACTGATTTGATAGTAAGGGGCTTGTGCAGGTGTTACATTAGACACTTCCTCTTTGTAGTCAAACCTGCAGGCTGAATTTTGACGGCTTGATTTTGTTCATTAATAGACCTTGTTTTTGTTTTTTTAATGTAATATTTATTTGTATTTTTCTAGAATCATAAATTCAGCATAATCCTCTTCTATCGCTGTGGATGAGTTTATCCATCAAAATCAAACAAGGAGACCCTAATACAAAGAGTAGCCCAATTATCCATGCTAATTTATCTGCATTAGCTGGTATGAAACCACAGATTAAATTAATTTAACAAGATTTAAGTCCAAGTAGGTGTTTGATTTAACATGTTAATCACCAGAAACATATGTATCCTACAGGCAGGTGTATAATCATGTAGCCTTTTGTAAAACGGTCAATTCACTCCAATTCAGTTCCACTGTCAAGCTAGAAAGATAACGTGAATATATAGGCTATTAGAAAATGATTTGAAACTAAAGGGGCAATCAAGGATAACTTGTATTTTTTATGTGTAGGCTAGCCACTTTAATATTAACTCGCACGTGGTTGCTTCCGGGCAAATTCATTATTTTTTTCACACAATGTATTTATTTGTGGGCTGTGAATAATTGTTTTTTCAGTGCAGTAATTCTTGTTCCCTGTATGCAGGCTAACCTGTATGTTAAATCAGATGCAATGGAATTGTTTCAAGTAGGGCCGTGAAGGCGTCTCAGGTGGACAGGATGCTGACTTTGGACTCGGTTCTCTTCAGGCTGGTCCGAGTCTTGGGTTTAAACACGATTCCGGCTCCACAAAAAGCCTGCACCGTTTTTGTTTCAGTCTGTGCATGTGTAGTTTTCCACACAGAGAGGAAGGCTGTGTCTCGGGTTTAATTTTTCATCAGCTCAGCCTAGGTGTTGGGGCTTTTCTCTCGGATTGACGCGGGAATCCCTCCGCTATCACTTTCGGTTAATGGTGCGCCGTATTTGGCCCTGAGCTCAGCCGCTGCAACCATCACAACCAATAATCTTTGCTTTACCTCCCGCTCCCCGTATCGATAGCTTCTCTCGCCTCGGGCGGACGCTTTGATATGCTAATGCCGAGCGGGGGCCCCGGATTCAGCCGAGATCATATTAATGTTGTTCTTTCTGACTGCGGCTTTGGCGGCATGAATATTCACATAACCTTTTTCAAAAGAAAATCACTCAAGAAACGCGGATCCTACTTAGGAGGAGTCGTCTGTGTTTTTAATCACCCTGCTCTCCCTTTTTTCCACTTCAGCTCGAGCACAGCAGCTGATCTGTCAGGCGCGCACCCCTCCGCCACTACAGCACGTGCACGCCTCCTCTTTTTTTTTTCTGTCAAGACATTGGCGGGTTTTTTTTTTTCTTTTTTAAAGGCGCTATAAACATTGTTGTTAAAATATGAGGAGGATGACATTTGGCCCGTGTTTCTTTTTCTTTAATTTTCGTGGCAAACTCGTAAAAGGCGCTTGATTCCGCGTGTGATCCCGCCCGCCGCTCGCGCCGCAGCCCCAGGCTACTCTCCGTTGCTTAAATACCGTTATCGCCTCTGGGCCCGCCGGCGCGCTCCACTCACTGCACTACCGGCAATAGCTCTTTTCGATTGCCCTTGGCAACATAAAATACAAACTACTTTGAATCAAAACATTTTTAGGGGAATTAATATGATGTGAACTCGCGGCTTTTCAGAGACGCGCGCCCCTGTCAGAGCGCGTGAGGCTGACAGACAGGTCTGCCCGGTTTGTGTCACAGAGAGAGACACACAGACGAGCCGGACTTCACACACACACACACACACACACACACACACACACACAAGTCCAAGCTTAACCAATAATATTCGATCCCCTAGCGTCTACTTTTTGACTGCCTGGGTGAAATACAAGTCCCATACAGCCTTGTATAAAAGCGCTGCCCGCTGGACTACAACAGGCTTTTTGTTGGCACTCCATTATGATGTCACAGTGGTGCTGTGGGCGCGAGGCTCTGTCCAAGGTGCTGAAATGAAAGGTGGACGCCGCTGTCCATGGTGCTGAACATGTTTCTGAAGCTACAGGTCTTCCTGTGGGCCAGAAAAAAACCCAGCACATCTCTGCTCATTATGAATAATTGATTTCAAGAGATAAAATATAGGTCATATTTTTTTTTTTTTAGAGCTCTGCTAGTGGCCAAATTGTCCACATTGCCCCCAAAATGACTGGCCAATCTTTGCCTGCAGCGTTGTTTTTTATGCGGCCTAAATGGCGTCCTCCCTTCATTCCATCAAACCAAGCAGGGCCCAATAACAAAGCGACACGCCCTGCTGTTGGATTTGATAATGAGGGAGATGAATAATAGAATATAGCCTACAGTACATCAGACAGAAACCTTGCGTTTCAGCTGCTTGGGACGTTAGTTCAAGTGAAAGTTTAATAATAATAGACCTACTCAGAACAGCAGATTTATTCCAGGAGGACTCAACAACACTGATTCAGATGCAATTAATAATGTGAAAGAGCCTTCACTATTACAACAGCAATCACTTATTCACACACGCAGGAGCCTCAGTGAAATCAACATGGAGGATGGTGGAAGGTGATTAAAAGGAGGTTTGCTTTCCCCCCTTCTGGGATTAAAGCTGACTTTTCCTACAGACAGACAAATATTGAGCTGAAATAGATATCACATTATATGTACATAGTACAAAACCTGATCAAATATTTAACCAGGGAAATGTAGGAATACTGAAATGCATTGATATTACAAGTGGTGATTGAAGATATTTGATCTCATGGAACAAGTCTGAATTTAATATTACTGACTTCTCTGCTCATACTTGAGCTTTGATTTAAACTGTATGCAAATATAACTGGTAGGCTATATTTACAGCTCATCGCTGCAAAAAGCTGAGAACAAGCAAGGCGTAGTTTCACTGTGAAAAATGCGTCTGTAATATTTTCTTATTTCAATTTTTTTTGGACAATCTTTGAAGAAATAATCCTCATGAAGGGATCATGAAGACATCATGAAGGGATTGAAATAATATTGTGTTATCTGATTAATCTACTGTAATATAGCCGATAGTGCATGGTTTTCAAAGGACGGGGATTAATGTAAGAGAGTAATAAATGTTAAAGTATTGAGTGTTATTGTTCGTTTGGATAATGAAAAGCTTTAAGGAAGGACATATTTCCATTTACAGTGAAGATTCTACTGCACACAGACTGAATTTACACATTATTGTAGCTGGAAATGAAACTCAATGTCTGAACTGATCATGGTTAGGTGGTTTATAATTGTTTATCATGATGATATATGTGGGATTTTTACAAATTACAGCCAGGGAGACCTCAGGCTCATTCTAAGTTTATACACAGCTACTCACTAAAAACAATGGCGCAAAAATAATGCAAATATCTGCATCCTGAGAGGGAAAAAGTCTCAATGTTTGAATGTCTCAAACTGTATCGTGAACAATCCCATGCTCATAAAACTAATGAATACCCTCGAGAGGATACAGTCATACAACATTTTTATAGTTTAAGTTCTTCACGTATTTTCTGTGAGTTGGGGCTTTTCCAAACGGTTAAAGGATTTTATTTGAAACATTCAGTAACCTGTAAGCCGTACATGAAGTCAAAAGGAAAACCAGATTTTCTCTTAGAAATACAAAATCTTCTATTACTTGTAGAATTCAGCTTAAAATGAGAAACTTAATACTGCATTTAACTTATCAGTGCTTTTAGGACTCTTTACAAAACCCTTATAATGAACATGTTTTACTATAAATCTTTAGATTATTTCTGCTTCAATGGCTGTATATTTTACATCAGGACGTTTGTGAAGGAGTTAGGTAGATGTTAGTTTACTGATGAAGTTTAGTGTGCTGCCCTGTTGTGTGAATGTTTACGTACACACACAGACACACACACACAGACACACACACACACACACACACACACACACACACACACACACACACACACACACACACACACACACACACAGTGAGACTGACCATCCAGAAGAGAGTCTGGTTGTTGTTTCTTGGTTTCTGTTTTGATAAACTGTTAAATCACGATCACTAAATAATTAGTAAATAAACTGTTTTATTGACATAATGCTAATTCATATTGACAGAATACCAATTTTCAAAGGACCTCTTCAAAAATAACACTAAATCTTATATTAAAACACGTTTAATTATAATGAGTTTTATCTAAATGCCAGACGTTAGGTAAGAATAGCGATACATTTAATGTTGTTGTGAACGGATGTTTGTACCTAACATTAGACTCTACACAGAGGCATGTAGGTACTTCATGAAGCTTTAAACAGAGATGAATTATTTCTTTAAGCAGCATTTAAAAAAAAAAAGTAGAACATGGCTTTCTTTCTTAGTCCAAAGAAAATTGGACTTTCTGGGGATACATGGTCGTCAATGAGCATTAAAACAATCCGAACCGGCTGCATCTTTTATTTTGTGTTAGAGGCAGTGTGAATGGAAATGTGTAGTGTGTATGACAAGAGAAGGGTAGTTAATGTAAACATCAGAGCCTGACTGATATGGGATTTCGGAGACTGAAAACCTATTTTAGTGGAGAAATATAATTCACATATCCAAAATAAGGTGGCAGATACAGTCACATTTATGACCTGGGATGAAAGGGACCATGTATTTGATGCTCGTTTGCCATTTTTGCACGGTTATGGGTCTGCATAGGTACTCAGAAAGTTGATTTCTTAAACAAAAAACTCTACTAAATACAATATTCAACAAGCAATACAAGTGTGGACATCGTATGCTGCAGAAAGAGTTCGGATTGTAATGATACCAACGTTATGATACTAGTTAAAATCAGACGATATGGATACAAAAACAGAAGTCCTAGGTCTCCAGTATTGGGTAATTTCTTGTTTGTATAAACAAAAATTGAAAGCAAACTCCTCTAAACTGAACAAATACAATGGAAATGCTGCCATGGTATTTGTAAAATTATAGTTATTATAGTCACTCATAGTCCAGTTGATTCTTCCAGTGAATTGGAACATACCACCAGTATGACCGAAGATTTGTACTTTTTTTAAAGCGTCTGTACTTTGATAATATCGATCATTAAGATAAGACTGTATCACTTTACAACATAGAATCAATGTTTTTAAGGAGGTGATCACACATCCAACTATCTTCTGAAGTCGGTGCGCAGGACCATCAAACTGTCATCTCTCACACTGCTCTTGTCACCGTGTAATGCATTCACCAATTTATTAGAAGAAAATCACAATGTTTCGGTCCCTCTGAAACTTTTCTCAAGGGTGTTGACTGTTCACACACTGAAGACTGAAGCGTTGTGATTTTGTCTAATGAATTGGTGATGCTTAGTAAGAGTAGTGTGAGGGATCTTTTCTTTTCAAAACAACATGTAGTATGGAAAAGTATAGAACATGTTGACAAGCTTATAAACAGCTGATAGCAAACATTAAAGCCGACGTGCACTCTCGTCATATTTTTTTTTTAAATATAGTAAACATTGTTTTCTGCATTGCATATTCCTTTAAATAAACTTCTATCACGGCACGTATTAGGGAAAATATTTACGGCAATACAGTGATATAAGCCAATGCCCAATGATGTTGTTGTCAGAATTCCCATCTCCACTGTTTGGTTACCTCTTTAAAACGCCTGAGAACAGTTTGTCGGTGCTGCTGTTGGTTCGGTTCTAACAGCTGTGTTTGTGTTTGTGCGCAGGCGGGACATGTGTGGTGAACCCTACAGATCTGTTCTGCTCCGTACCGGGCCGCCTGTCGCTGCTCAGCTCCACCTCCAAGTACAAAGTGACCATCGCAGAGGTGAAAAGAAGACTGTCCCCACCAGAGTGCCTCAACGCCTCCTTACTGGGGGGCATACTTCGCAGGTCAGTTACACACGAACACACACTGTAGGAATTTGACTGCACTCAAGGGAATTCCTCACAGCACCTCACAACAGTCAAGAAAGAACATTGATTTACTGACTTGAATTAAAATCAAACTAGGGAGTCTTTCGAAGCTCCTGACATACACAAATATTTAAATTCAAACCTTATCTTACTGCATTTTTGTGGAGCCATTTCATCTTTTTTAAAAGCAGAGGACCTTACAAAAATGTTCATGTTCTCTCAACAAGATCCCAGGAGAATTAAGAGACACAAAACTTCACAAACATTGAGTCCATCCTGCTGCAGGAGAAGTAATATAGAAGGATAGAAGTGTTGGAGTGTAACTGTGAAAGGATGAAGACCAAAGGGAACACCTGGTTGTGCATGATGTGAACTAACAAAGCCTCAACAACTTAAAGAAAAAGTCATGACAAAAGTGACTCTGTTGCGAGGCTGTTTCTGTGATTTTATCAACTTGAGCAAGAATAAGGAAGTAAAGGAATCAAGTGTCATATAGGAAGGATTGTAAAGCAAAACAGTATTTATTAAAAGCCTGATTCTGTTTGGTGAACACTGGAGAGCGCCGCCTGACTCTGTGTAGCCCCTCAGATGAAACACAAGGATGTACAGTGCAGCGTCCACAAAGACTATTGTAGGCGAGCAAGGGGCCGGGGCTGCACGCGCCGCCATGCCCAGGGAGCCAGAGGGAGGCGAGACCAGGCCAAAGCATGCCAGGATCAGAGGAAGCAGAGGAAAGCAAGAGTTGCCAGCGCTGTATTATTGATGAGGTAGAGAGAAAGAGAAGGGGGAGGAAGAGGAAGAGGAGAGAGAGAGAGAGGGGGAGGGCAGAGAGAATATGGCCGGGTCTACAAGAGGAAGCATCAACAAAGGGGGAAAAAAAAAACAGATGAGTTGATTCATTTGGAGTAAATTATGTCAAGAATGTGCTTTTACAAGAGTGAAGATGAGCTGTGTTTTGACTCGTTTCTCCGTGATTCTATTAACAAAAATATCCCAGTAGGATTATTCGTTTTTTATCGGACAGGAATGAAGCGCCAACGTTTCCAAAAAATTTTTTTTACATAAAAGATGAAAAATTGACAGCGACTGTTGTTCCTACCATCGCTCCTCCAAAATAGAACTTCTCTCTTTGGGAACTCAAACTATGACAGGGGAAACTCAGGGGGGGGGCGGGCATGTAATCATATCGTCGACGTATAAAGGAAGCACATTTAGCGTACAATCAGGCGACATGTTTTAATTTTACACCCTTTGATTTTATGTTTTAATTTTATGCCTTTGACACATCAAAGCAAATCTATATTTCCTCAAGCCTCACATGTAAGACGTGATTAAAACCTGTTTCTTGAAGAGGCAGGATGATTACTTTTGTCTTTTGCTTTCAGTTTTGTAAGACAAAAGAAGGGACATGATGACATTGAGTGGATGCTGTTGAATATGTCATGTGAAAAAAGTTTTTTTTTTTTTCATTTTCCCGCAGAGCAAAGTCTAAGAACGGAGGCCGGTGTCTTCGGGAGAAGTTAGACCGTCTGGGCCTCAACCTGCCGGCAGGACGAAGGAAAGCTGCCAACGTCACTCTGCTCACCTCCCTGGTGGAAGGTAAGGAACTGTGTGTCCTGAATTGTTCGGTTCTACCTTATTGTCTATTAAACTTTTCATATTTAATCATTTGAGAGCATTGCTTAATTAGTGTTTTTTTTTTGTTGTTGCTTTGTGCTCAGGCGAGGCGCTCCACCTGGCGCGGGACTTCGGCTACACCTGCGAGACAGAGTTTCCCAGCAAGGCGGTGGGGGAACATTTGGCGAGGCAGCACAGCGAGCCGAAAGAAACCAGCGCGCGCAAGAAGATGGTTCTGGCCACAAAGTAAGGATACAAACACTTGCAGATATACACAAACACACATTAATAAAGCAGCACGAGCCCCTTTCACACATGCACTCCTGAGAATGTCAAGAAACTTCAGGAAAATCTGCCTCCGAGATTTGCTTCACAAACCGCACATGTCCCTCACAGCGGGAGATTTTTCCGTGCCGTGGGTCTCAGAATGTAGGGCATTACGTTAAAAGGACGTTTATGAAGTCACTGTGTAATGTATTCAACATATCCAAGATGGCTGACAAAACAGTGGCTGATGCTATGATGACAGTTTTACCTTGCTATGGGTTACTGGACGTATTCACAGTATCAACAAGAGAGTGGAGAAACAACATAGTGAGTAAATATAACAGAGTAAGAAGCAGCATAACGTGGTTTTGATGTTTTATTAATTCGGTTACGAGTCACTTTTTTCCTGACTATTACCTGCTGCGTTCAAGGAGCCGCTCATCCTGACTTCTTGCAGAATTTTTACCGGGCAGCTGGAAGGATAAAGTCCTTTAAAAATGTGTCCCTTTGCTGCCCACCCGGAAAAGTTTGGGAAATGAATTTCCAGGAGTGTAGTGCATGTGTGAAAGGGGCTAGAGAAATCACTTCCAAAGAGTGATTTAATTGTTTTTGTAACTTCTCTGCAGGATAGACTTTTTATTCCTAAACTCTCTTATATAAAGGTCTTTATTTCTCTGTTATCATGGACCCATCATGTGAAAAGGGTCCAGACCTGAAGTTGTTGTTTGGCTGCGGGTCTATAGGTGTAGGTGAATAACTCGATCAATTTCACAGCTGCAACACAGCCGAGATAAAAATTGATCATTTTAGAAGCAATGCTTTGATAAACAGAGCTCCGAGCAACGCGTTCAACAACAAGAAAGCTTCACAGCAAGCGGGTATTGAGTATCTGTGAGAGAGGCCGAAAATGGAGGAAAAATGGAAGAGATGCTGAGGGGAAGTTTGGTTAACAAGAGGAATATTATGCTAAAACATAAAAGCAAAAACTTTGGGAAGAGTATCATGAGTTGGAACAATCTCCCACCATACACTTTGTGCAAAAAGATTCTATTCGATTTGATTTTTAAGATATTTTGCTCGCACATTTCGGGGCTATCAGGCATACTTTAATACTATGAGATCCTTTTACTGCTATTTCTGACAAGCACTACCTCCCGCTTCTTTCCAAATAAGTTGATTTTCTTTTCTGATAAATTATTTTTTTTCCAACAATAAGTTTGGACATGGACTAAAATTCGAGAAGGCGACCTGAACCACTGCAGAAAACCAACTTTGACTCTATATTTTGCAGAATGTTTGCAGATTTTGAGCGTTGTTCCACTTGCTTTTCGATTGACATTGAACTTTTCTTACTCGTGCATGTGCTAATTATTTCAAGTGCTTCCTGGGAGGAATTTATTTTTGTGTTGATGCAAAATGAGCAGGATGAGTGCGGGAAAATAAAAGGAGGGAGAAAAAAAAAAGAGGCCCAAATTGTGCCGCTTGTGTAGCAGACAGATGGTAAACCCTCCTTCCCTCCCTCCTTCTGTCCATCAGGCAAATCTGTAAGGAGTTCCAGGACTTACTGAGCCAAGACCGCTCTCCTCTGGGCTCCTCAAGACCCACCCCCATCCTGGACCTGGACATCCAGAGACACCTCACACACTTCAGGTAAGGCTCACCTGCTCTCTACGCACATTGAATGATGATATGTTGGAGTGGGAAAAAAAGAAAAAGTTCCTTAAATGAAGTCAGTTTAAGAAATAAAACTGCTGTGCTTCATTTCGGCTCCAAACGCGTTGCCATTTTTGAAAAAGATGCAGCTGTGCAGTTTGTTTCTTGGCACAAATGACAGAGGAGGAGGAGGAGGAGAAATGTCACTTCTATGGCGTCACTCTTTGCAGAATGTACAGTTTTATCTGATGATCCAAAAAAGAAACACGACCTGAGCTCAACTATTCAAACACATTTATATTTATTTGCATTAGCACTTCAACCTTTTTTTTTTTACATCAGACTTTGAGGACTCCTCTAGCTACACTATGGGACGGAGAATAAAGTGTGAAATTCATGTTTTTTTTTTTTCTGAATTCAATTTAAAGTCTGCAAAATCTTAAATATTAGAGAAAAATGCTAATTTAAACTTCCAAAGGCCTGAGAATGAGTCTTCAAATGTCCTGAAATAATCACAACAGTGTACACATAACAGGGAGCTGGTTGGCTTTTTTGTGCTTGAGCAATGGATTAAACACAGAATAATTATCATCAAGTAGCTGATAACTTTCTGTACATTATCTACCAAATGAATTTTGCATGTTTAACCTGGTAAGATGAGGGCCTAGAACTGACTTCAACAGCACAGTGTTCCCTTATCAAAGACTGCAGAAGCTGCATTTAGAAAATCAGAGGACATTAAACTCAGCTCTGAAAGGGGATAGCCTGACTGAAGGAACTCTTTAAGGAGGATTAGAAGCTCCTGAAGGCAGAGAGAGAAAAGTTTCTCTGCAGGAGAATAATCCGAGGGAAGACAGAGGAATGAACCTTCACTGTACACCTGATTTCTTTCTTCTTTTTGCACCTGACTCAAACAAACGTGTCTCATTTTCCTGATTTTCTCCCTTCCCTCACAGTCTGATCACTCACGGCTTTGGCACGCCGGCGGTCTGCGCGGCTCTCAGCACCTTCCAGACGGTCCTGAGCGAGATGCTCAACTACCTGGACAAGAACTCGAGCGGGAAGACGAGCGGGCCGAACGACCAACAGATCAACAACAGCTCGGAAAAGACGCAGCTCCGGAAAACAGCCGAGTCGCAGAGCAAAGATGGGAAAACGGAAAAGACTGAGTAGCCCCCCCACACCTGGTCCCCGTGCCTTGGAGCGTTACATTTAGGAGTGTGTGTGTGTGCTCACGTGTGTGTGTGTGTGTGTGCCTCATACGTTTTCTTCTTTGGGACAATTCCTATTTATTTTTAATTTATTTATCTTATTTTTGACAAGTAACTCCAACCCGAAGTGTCCCAAACAAGACATCCAGATGAACGAGTGATAACCCTGTTTGGCAGGGCGTGTGTTCATAAGTGTGTCTGCATGTATGTGTGTGTGTGTGTGTGTGTGTGTGTGTGTGTGTGTGTGATTGTAATGACAGTGGAGGAGCCTCACCATGGAGTAGGCTGACTCATCCAGGACTGTTTATACTTTTATTTCTTTATTCTGGAAACAGTAGGTAGACATGCTGACATCACAGTTTTCCAGTACTGGGGGGTACACACACACACACACACACACACACACACACACACACACACACACACACACACACACACACATTAGAGGGGTTCTTTTGGTAATTTGATCTCAACCCAGCTATGTCAGGTGTTGCTTTTCTGCAAGATACAAACAATTGAAACTCTTTTGGTTGGTCCTCTGGAGGTTCATTTTTTCTATTTTTGTAAAATCTCTTTGTTTTTTTTACCCATTCTCAGTGAACTTAACCAAAATTAATTCACTTTCCAACCACTTTTAATACATTCAATTTGGGGGTGATGTCCTGATTGCAGCCCTTAATCAAGCATGTCGGAACGTGAAAGTCTAACATCTTCCCAGAGCTCAAAGAGAAGTCTTCAAATTGTTTCTTTTGTCAAACCAAAAGAATCAAAAGACTTTATTTAGAAAAATGGAAAAATCAACAAACTTGTTTTTTCATTAGCAAATGATTGAAATATTTGTTTGAAAAATCACCAAACTATGAAATGATTATCTAAAAATGTGCTCTTTGAATCACTCATGTAATAAACTGATTAATTAATGCAGCTCTAAAACACATAAAGTACATTTGACCCCCCCCCCTCCCCCCTCCCCCCTCCCCTGTACCTGTGAGATCACCTGAACTCCACCGAGCAGACTTTATTTTGATTTATTTTTGTCGTACAATCAGTGCCATAGCAAAGCAACCAGTGTGTTTTTCAAGAGACTGTTTCAGGATGTGACACCACTGCCTGAGGTTATAGGCTACACTGTGGTGTGTGTGTGTGTGTGTGTGTGTGTGTGTGTGTGTGTGTGTGTGTGAGTGTGTGTGAATATGTGAATGATAAAGAGAGAGACAGAGAGAGAAGGGTCCAACTCAGCCATTTTGTAAAAGGTGACTCTGCGGTCGCCGTCGTTCCTCTTCCCTGTGCATGTCTATCTTTGTACACTCCCCCTGGATCGCAAGTTTAGCCGACACGAGCTCTCCGAGTCGCCCATGAACATTTGTAAAGATATATATAAATATTTAAATTACTTTTCTTGTAGGCTTTCAACTATATATATGTTAAATCCCTACCTTCTAAAATGCTGGTGTTCAATAAAGACAGTTGCTACGTGTTCTACTCTTGACTCTGGTGTGGAGCTGTATTGCAAACACACACACACACACACACACACACACACACACAGACAGACACACAGACAGACACAGACCTACATATAAAGACGTTCAGAAAGAGGCAAAAGAGCAAACAGACATTAAAAGAAAGGCGGAATAGAACAAAGGCAGCATGTGTGAATTATCCATACGAGTTCACAGAGTTAAAATTAAACAAAGTCACAGTTCCTCTCTAATGTGGTGACACAAGCCGTTACCTACAGAAAAGTTCAAAAGCCTCCTTTGTGCGTGTCTTCTTTCAGTTTGAGCGACTTCTGTCAGCTCTTCTGCTTATTTATATTTCAGGAAAAAAAAAAAAAAAAGAAAATGTCTGATGATAAAACAGAGCGCAGCAGCTGCCTGCTGGCGTCTCTATCCGGGGCTCCGTAGCTTCTGTTTGCTCTTTAATATTCCCGTCATTTAAAAGGAGGTCACGTTCAGCGCACAACACAAAAATACAGAAATCAGACAGGATGCATTTAGAGTCAAGCCTGCCTGTGCTGGTTTGTCACCCTGAATCGATGCAGGAAAAGCCTCAGGTGGAAAAATAATAACGGTAAAGAGACACGGGAGAAGAATTCCAGTATGTAGAGTCTTGCTGGTTTTGTTCGGTCTGGTGTTTGACAGATGGTGTTTCCTCCCAAATATTCCCAAATGCTCTCAATGTTTCATGATTCAGGGACAGAGCTGAACTATTGATCAATTAAGTGTACACTAACCTAGAGCGATGCACTATTGAAAGAAAAAAGAAGGTCTCTTTACTGTCTGTAACATCTTATTATGAAAGATATCAACATTTGAACACTATAATTAAAGGATCAAAGCAAACAGGCAAAGTAAGACCCAAAACACAATTACAGGAAGTCCTACCATGCACTGACATTTAGCTTCATGTTTGATAATCCCGGTCAACATTTTTAATAATCATTCATCATTGATCAAGAGCAAAATATTAGAAATTCTGTTTAAGCTTCTCAAACATGAGGCTTAGCTGCTTTGCTCTCATTTGTTTACGTTTTGATCCAGTTATTTTTTTTGTGTTGATCAGACAAAACAAGTAATGTAAAGATTTCATATCTGCTGTTTAGAACGGTGATTTTGTAACCCTGAGTTTAAAGACTAAATGATTAATCAAAGACCTAATGTGGTAATAAACCCAGAGCAGATTTTGCTTATAAATGTCATTTCATGTCTACAGTAATTTGAATTATTAAGATATGTGAACGCTTCGGTTAGCCTACTAACTAAAATACTGAATTGGAAGGTCATTGTTTTTGCACTTTCCCGATAAAGTTACAAGCCTCCCCCTAAGAATATTGCCCACTTGGCTCTTCTCCTTCAAAACATTCACCTAGTATGGAGAAGAAATGTTTCATGAATCATATGTGTTACAATAGCTAACAACAACAGTGCAGCGCTACGAAAGAACAGAGTTAGTCAAAGCTAGCATAGTGTTAGCAATCATGCTTTACTGCCACTTTTTGTGTTTAAGTAGAAAAAACTAAAAAGCAGTTCCACAAAATCCAAAACTGTAGTTTTCTCAGACTGTCTTTAAGGAAAACAGGACAGAGCTGCTAATGTTACCCTAGCTTGCGACAACAGTGCAATGTTAGCAGAGAATGAAGTTTAGCCAAAGCTAGCAAAATGTTAGCCTTTTTTTACCAACACATATTTTGGGGCTACTTTTTTGGTGTCGAAGGTTTATGAAAATGTTAACCAGAAAAGTTAAAGAAACATTTTTCAAATACTTTTCAACAAGACGCGCTCTGCCGCTAAAGCTAGCTAAGCTGGTTCCTTACGGTGAGCTTATTTTTATGGTAAGTCTTTGGAAATGTAAGCCAGACCTCAAAGTAATACAACATTCATACACCATATTTAGTATAGAACTACAGCTTTTAAATATTAGTAATATATAGGCTATTTTTTATGATTAGCCTACTTTTTTTTTTATCTGTCATTACTTAACTACAGGTGGGCCTATCAATATGAGGAACTAAGACTCCAAAATGATCGAATATTCACTTCACTGCTTGGTATTTATTAATCATGTTCAGGTTTTGTCAAAGGAAGCAGAAGAAGAGCTTTTTCATTGCTTCAGGCTTTTACTCATTAGAACATCTTGATCCAAAATCCTCTCTTAAAATCAAAAACAAACTACAGCATGGGGTTTCCAGCTTTTTTCCCCCCAAGTACCATCAACTGATATATTCCATATAAACAAGTCATCTTCTTGATAACTTCGTACCTGACTGAACATTTCATTAAGGCCTGAAGAGAATGCTTCCTCCCTACACTTCCTACAACAGGAAGTCTGTGTGACACAAACGCACCATTCAGGGTACTGAAATGTTTTGTTCATGGCAGCAAGTGGCAATTTGTTTAAACTAGCATTTTCTAGGGTACAGATGTAAATATGCGTAGGCTATTACCTTGCTTTTGTGTTGAAAAATTACATGTTTAAATCATAATTTCCATGTCTTTATAGATACCAGGTGCTAATTTGGAATAAACATCCTGATATATAATCAAACTGTATGAATAAGTGTGTGTAGATGTAACAGAGGGATGCACATGAAGCACAGCAGCTCTCTAAATTGGCTCTTTGATGGTTGCTGCTGCATCTCACTGGAGGATATGAGCGGCAATAAATAAGTCTGAACATACATACTGTATACACCCACACACACACACACACACACGGAGCTACAGCTACGCATATGCAAACCGAGCGCTCACAGAAAGCAACTTAATCACACACTTTTCTTTGTTATTATTTACATGATAATCATTTTATCTGTGTGATAGGCGTCCTCGCTGACCCTGAATCTGAATAATAAGAAAAACATTTTTTTTAAAAGAATACGTGCTGGGAAGTGAAATCGATTCATCGCCTGTGCCGGATTTTCTGTGCATTGACAAAACAAACAAGAATGAATCACAAGTTTGACATCAGCAATGCATAATGTGATGGGGCGGATGATGCATTATTCACACAGGGTATTGATTATAGCACAATGCAGGCTCTCTTATCACCACTTTTTCCAATTTCACCATCCTGCAGCATGTTTTGTTTATTTGGGATTGAATGCAATTAAATACACAACTCATTCCAATGCAGAGTCGATATTTATGCATCAAATAAAAAGGGTTTAACATTCAGAAAAACACACAAAAAAAAAAATCCACATCTTTAACCCAGAAACGCACGCAATGAATCCTGCCATTTCTATAGAAGTGAGTTAAACAGTGTGAGGTCTCAGAGGGACTGTAACTCCCGCTGACTGAGCCCCACAGTCACGAATACCGAACCTCTGACAACTTCTAAGCCCCGTCTCTCTCCAGTCTGTCTCCTCTGAAGCTCTAACCCTCCTCCTCCTCCTCCTGCTCATACTCTGCTAAAACCTCTTCCTCCTCTGTCCTGATCCCTTTTCTAGTCCCTGGAACATTTTAGGCCTTTTCTCCTCACCTGCTGTACCGCCTGTCTCCGTCAACTGATGCACGCACACAGATCCTGCAATTCACTCAGACCTTTACGAGACTGCTGAAAGACACAAACTCAATGTTCTCTATTTAGTACAACTGCTCTCTGTTGGATGCTGTGAGGAAAATTGATGTGTATGCTATTTGGTTTATTTAAAAAATGTAGAATGTCAGGAGCTGACAGGCATTGCACAACATTGACGGCAGTTCTTGAGAGTTCTAATCAGTGTAGGAACCATCTTGAAAACATCGTTATCAAACAAAATCATCGTCATTACCATCATCATCAATTATATCAAAACCATCGTCATCATCATCATCATTGAGGTTGTACAGTAGGTGTTCATAAAGAGCTGGGTCTTTAGTTTTTTCTTAAAGGAGCAAAGGGACTCTGCAGATGGAATGGATATCATTCTTAAAGCTCCTGTGAGGAGTTTTGAGTTTGTAATGAAACAGACTATAATTTACTCTGATGCCTCTAAAAGTAGTGGAAACCTTCAGCATTAAGATTGATTATTTCTATATAGTTATTTTTTTATATACCTATCACCCGTGCCGCAGGGTGGGCGTCAGACAGGGCAATAAAGAGCTGATGATGCACAGGGTGTCTATGCTATATATGCATCTGAGTTGCATGTTAGACAGAACAATGAATAAAGGATGACTGTTATTGTAAAAAAAAAAAAAAAAAACCCACTACTTATATGTGTACAGGAAGAGATCAGGAAAGAGATAATAAATATACTTAATCCACAGGGGGCGCCAAAAACAACAAACCCCAAGAGTTTCTCGCAGGAGCTTTAAGGCGAGACAAATGTTTTTATTTGTATCAAACAAACCACAAATGATAAAGATGGCCTCTGGTGACATGTACAAATGGAAGCTCAGATAGAAGAATAACTGGGTAATTATGATGGGAATAATTTGTTAACTTCTTTTTTATTAGAAGACGTCATGACTCTGTGAGTGTTTACTAAGGGGCTGTTTAAGCAGCCGATCTGAAGAAGAAGAAAAGCAGGCTTTACCTTTAATACTGGTCTGTTTTATTCAAAGTAAGACAGAACAGGGAGCCAGCATGCTTAGTACCAGAACAGTGGAAGTAAAGCACCTAAATGGGATACAGTCATGGTATGATTCATGATTTACCTAAAGTGATATCAAAATGTGTTCCTTTTCTTTACAATTTGATAAAAGAAATTCCAACAAATTTTGGTAAAACATATTTTTAAGACCGATTACTCGCCGTATCAGGTTTAAATCACTTTGAATTTTACAGATTATATCAGATCTGTACTTTGTTGTCGCCTCTCTTGCCCTCCGTGCTTTCTGTGGTGCTCTAGTGCGACCTAGTGGTCAGCAGCTGTACTGCAGCTTCAGTCTGAGTTTAGTGTCTAAGCGCATATTTTGACATTTTTTTTTAGACTGCATAGGAGTAGAAACGATCATTTTAAACAGAAAATGAAATTATATTCTTACTACATGTTAATCCCTAACACAATTTAAACTGGATAATCCTGATCAAAAGAATGACTCATTAAACAGCTCATTGATGCTCTCATAAAGTCTGATTAAAGAGCTTTCAGTGGGCCTATCATAAAACCACATAACACTGAGGATACAATGATACAATAAAAACTACTTTTATTTTTCACTGTGGTTTCAAGTGGTTAAGTTGTTAAATATCCTCTGCTTTTACTCCATGGCATGATAGAAGTGGCTAAACGATTAAAGGATCATTCCACTGTCTTTCAGCTTTATATTTGGAATAACAAAAGCCTGTCTAGTGATGCATTTGGAAGATCCTAGGCATGACATATAGTCATTAAATTAACCAATCAACCAAGGCATTACAACATGGGGAATACACCTCACCAGAGGAAATCAAAAGGCCAAGAAATGAAAAACATAAAAAAAGGCCTGAAATGGGCGCACTCACAAGTATCAGCCTCGCCCTGCATCAATGAACGTTAAGATGAATATTGCTTTTTGTGTTGATTGTTCCAAACATGCAGCAGAGCTCAGATTGAGCAGAAATACTGTGGCATGTGTGTTATATGTGTGTGTGTTGTGTTAGCTGTGTGTGTGTTTTGTGTGTTACATGTTGTGTTTGTAATGTATGCTGATACATCGTGTGTCAAAGCCCTGCAGGACAACGACCACAAACATGCCTCCAGACCTCCAGACTGTCAGGACATCTGCCATCGCTGACAGTCATATGTCCCACCGTGTGTGTGTGTGTGTGTGTGTGTGTGTGTGTGTGTGTGTCCATGTGTGTTTGTGTGTGTGTGGAAGGAGAGCTAGATAGTGGGGATGGGTGAATGTTTGGCAGCAGGTCAGTCCAGTGAACATGAGAACAGCCGTGATTTTTAAACATTCATGTCTACGATTCTCTGTGGCACTTTTTTGTTTCATACATCAAAAGGAGCTTAAACATGGCAGACATGTAAGAGAGAACACACACACACACACACACACACACACACACACACACACACAATCACATGCACAAAACATTATGAGAGTTTAACTTGTGCAACTGAAACTAGGTTTTTAAATGCTGCTGAAATTATGAAAATTCAGACTCAAAAGATAGTTTCACTGCAAAGCCATATTCACTGATTGCAAATAACTCTATGAGGGTTTGAGGGTATAAACTATCAATGCTTATAATGTTTGATTTTAAAACACTGAATCTGTTGCAAAACAATATAGCTTGCTTAATAGAGGCCAGTTATTTCACAGATTACAGTTTGATGGTCGGGTGCATGCTTACTCTTCTGACACTAGGGGGAGCAGTTTACTCACACTTGGATCAATGCTCACAGGGAAGAATTGAAGGCTGTTTCAAGGGAATGTCAAACTAATGGAAAACTTCTACTCCTGTTATTTTTATTGTCTGTTTCTGTAAATTAAACTTAAATGCTGAATGTATAGCCTTAACTATTTATTCCCCAATAGATAGAAAGATAAGAAGGTGAAGGGACAGCAAACCCTGTCTTTTTAATAAATCAGTAAGACATGTCAATCCAATGACAGTGGTGTACGCATTGAAATCTGATTGGCCAACACAGATGTCAAAGCCAAAATCTTAAATGATGCTTGGCTATTTTCCTTGTCAGAGGCGGGACTTGCTAGTAGCTGTCTTTGTATTTCAATGTGGCACAATCCCTTTTGTTAGAACTTTAAATTATCACTCATTTAGGCTTACAGCTTATTTATTTGTGAATACAGGCTCAAAGAAATAAGCCAATAAGATATTGCTGTTGAAACTTTGTTGTGTTACTTACTAAGGAAAAAATAAAAAAACAGGAATATGAAATCTTTTGGATACATTAATGTTAGTATTTGAAGTAGGAATGATTAGTGGATATAGAAAGGGTCAAGAAATGCTATTGTGGGAAAATGTGAGAAACACATTTTCACAATCATGATGGTATTTTGTCCCTTCAAGGGTGGGAGGGTGGGGACAGGACAGAAAAAGATTAAGAGCCAATGACTTAACCTGATAACATATTGTATTTTCATTAACTTGTATAATCTTAATATGCAAAGTATGTTGTAATGTTAGTGTAATGGCAATTTTCCAATTTTTTCCTATGTTCCAATTATTGCCATCAATACACAGGTAGGTGTGAAGTCTTACACAGATGCAAACAATGGTTTTCTGCAGTTAGCTTTGAAATGAGTAAAGTAAGCAGAAAGGTAAAGAGATGAAGAAGAGGTATGACATATTGTGTGAATAGAATATCAGAGTAAAAACAGACTTCTCAGAGTTTTTCTTGAGCAAATGTAAAGTTAGTTACATTTTAACTCTGGATGGTTTGCTATATAACTGGAAAATTGTATTTTTTCCAGGTTGACTTTATATTTCTATTGAGAGTTAGGATAGTGGGTAAAGTCAGAAATCAGGGAGAGAGCAAGGGGAATGACATGCAGGAAAGCAGCCACAGGTCGGACTCAAACCTGGGCTGCCTGCTTTGAGGACCACAGCTTCTGTACATGGTACAGGCATATCAACCACTATGCTAGCGGCGTCCCCAACAATAGTCTTTTCATACTGAGAGAGATTCCCGGTCATACTTCTCATCACAAAATAAACACAGTTGAGACAATGACGACTCGATAAACAAACATGTTTCAATGCTGAACCAGCATCGTAAAGTTCACTATCATCAGCATAGAGGGGATGTGGCACAATGATTGTGAAGTTCTGCACATTCATCTTGCAAAGATGGAACAAAATTTAGTTGGATATGATCTTTTTAGCGCTACAGATCTTTTATTCTTTTATTTGACTGATCGTTCTAGTGTTATTATTTTGTATTCAGTCTGGCTGACCTCTAATCAGTTTGTTTAATATTAGTGTCTCCTTTAGGTCTTGTCTATGTTTTAACTCCTTGTGTAATCTGTTGTTTGTATGTCAACTTGTCTTTTGTGGGTTTTTTTCTCATGTGTACGGGCTGCTCCACACTAATTGCCCCAAGAGGGATTAAGGTTAGGGAATACAGTTGTTTGAAGTGAATGTAATTGAATGAGTACCTCCAGTAAGAATTGTTTTTAAAGCTGCGCATCTACTATTTTTGTCATGTGTTTGTGATGTCAGTAGTGATGGTGCACTGCTAAATGACAGCAAATCAAAAATATCACTCATTACTAAACCATCAAACATTCTGGTTCCCTATACATGTGCAAAACATGTGCCGGGGTTATCCCTGCTCTCTTCTTTCTTTGACATATTTTATCTTTGTTTGCAGTATAGAGAGGTTTGTGTACTTTCTGTGTCTTACAAAGTGACTCCTGGGGTACTCATGTCCTTATATTCATTCATGTAGGCCTATTGTAAGAAACATTGCCACATGCTTGAATTCAGTGTCTTCCAAAGCTGTCCATCTGTGAGTACAATACATGAAAGGCTTTAGCTAACCGGCCATGTTATTATTTTGGAAACTACAGAAATGCACGATAAATAAAACATGCATTGTTTTCTTTGTTTTCTTTTACTCACACATGGAAGCTTCCTGCTGCTGTAGCATCACTCCTCTTTAGCAGTAGTGGAGTCTGTGCAGGAGTTCCCCATTCACAAAGCCTGGCTGACTCTACAGAGGGCGGAGAGAGAGAGAGAGAGAGAGAGGGAGAGAGAGGGAGAGAGAGAGAGATGAGACGTCTCTTCCTCACTTGGCTGCATTCGGTTTACCGACACCGGAGAAGCGACCATGCTGTGGAAACTAGTTGAGAATGTCAAGTATGAAGATATTTACGAGGTAACGTTGCCGTCCATCTGTGTGTGTTTTAAAGGAGGAGGACATATTACACGTGTTTCATACTTTGAGGAATAATGCGGTGTTCAGAATTGTTAAATTAAGTGGGATGTTTGTGCAGAAGGATTAAGGGCCTTTTAATTTGTGATAAGGGGATTTTCAAAATCTGAATGTTGGGACATTTCAGCACATGGTTATTTCGATCAGACAGAAATTTAGCTCATATTTTTCTTCAATTTTTGAAAATATTCTTAGTTATCTTTAATTGTGCAATTCTATTTGCTTTTTTTATTTTAAAGACAGGATAAAATGAAAATACAATATTTTAAATAGGATGACTAATTTCCAGTATATTTTTTTCAACATTTTTAATATTGCATCATGATCTCCAATTTTTATTTTTATTTTTTGCAAATTCATATTTTAAGTGCTATAAAACTAACCATTATTCAAATCACCTGCTCTTAAAGAGGTAAGAAATACTTTATAGAAATAGATCAATAAAGGTGCAAAATCATGTTTTAAAAATTTGGTTTGGTTTTAGATTTTAAATTAAACAGTAAAATAAAACATGGGTGAGAGAACCGCGGGGTCAAAGGACGATGGTGTGTGTTGGAATATGTAAATCATTCTGGCTTTCATCCCAGAACAATAATTTCTGTTTTAAACGAGCTGAGGGAAGAAATACCGCCGCGCGCGGGGGCGACGTCCTGCTCCGGCTCGCGCTGAATGGGGTAAAAAAAAAAAAAAAAAAAAAAAAAAAGGGCAACTCGCGAGGCCCCTCGGCTCAGCCCGGTGGGAAACCCCTTGTCTCGTGCCGCACATGGCTATTCTCCCACGGCGCGAGGGAGGGGAGGCTGTGTGATGTTGTTAAACAAGTCAAGCAAGAGGGCAAAGAGGGTTACAATATAAAGTTTAATCGCTTCCTTTGACTCGTGACACCGTTTCACACGAGCCCCGCGTGCGCCCTGTATAGTGTCTCGAGTGTGTTTTTTTAGGCAGACTAATGAAGGCAGCTGCAACACAACATGAGACCCCTTTTATTCAGGAGGATTGTTGTTTTTTGCATGCTGTAGTTAATGTAAATTGCATGGGAATTAATAGAAATGGGGACTTTTGTTGAAGTTTTTTGTCCATGCTGATTTATTATGTTAGAAACCCATTTTCTTTTTAATGGCTGTATCTGCTATGATCGTAACATTTCACCATGGTCTCCATAATAAGAGTCATTATTGACTCTGAGGGTCCTGGTGGTATTGTTGGTGCTTATATGACGTCAAAGTCTACTCGTGCCAAAGAGTCTCTAAAGGCAACAAAGTGTACTTTTCTTGTGTCAGATTCTGCGAGAAAAAGACCCAAAAGTGTGTTATATTTTTGTCATGGGAGGGGGGGCTGGGGGGGGGGACTCCTCACGGGTCTTGTCCCCTCTGTTACGCTTTCTCCAGTGATAGACTCCCTTTCTATCTCCTGCTGCTCGCGCCTCGATTCAGCCCTCCACGGAATTTAAACGTCACTCACGGTTGCGCGAGAGGCTTCACGCTCCATGTGTCGCCCAGTCTCCCCCCCTTGCCTTTGCGCACATTAATATTCCTGTAAGTCTCAGTCATGAATAACAATTACACCGAGGACCGGGGGTAGAGGCGTGCGCTCGGTTGCTCACAGTCAGAGAGGCTGCAGCTCCAGGCGGAGGAAGAGTTCTGCATGGAGCTTTAGTAGACCGGGCCGAGCCTGCAGAAAACACACGAGTTGCGTTTCACCTGGAATGAGTTTAGTCATCCCGGGCTACAACGGTCTTTTCTATCCTGCTGTTTCACTCTAAGCCTGCCCGAGAGAGCAGCAGACGGGTTACAGATGTTAGTTCACTCCTACTCCACTGCGGTGAGTTTTTCTCTCTGTGTTACAGAATCGCTGGATATTGCAAGGAAGTTTCGTTTTGAGACATTTTTAAATTAGGCTGTGATATTTTCCTCGAGGCTTTCTTTTTTTTTTTTTCCTTGTTCAGGACATTCAGTGTCAGTTTGTTTAGGCTGCATCACCAGGGGCGAAATCCTCCAACAAACGCATCCTGGTTCAGGCCTCCAATTTGTTTAGTTTTGTTCAAATTGTTCCAGTTTCCATGTGTAACATTTTCTTCTTCTCCTCCTCCTCTTCAAGGACCGGCATGACGGTGTCTCGAGCCACAGCTCGCGCCTGTCCCAGCTGGGCTCGGTGTCGCACGCGGGACCCTACTCGAGCGCCCCGCCGCTGTCTCACGCGCCCTCCTCGGACTTCCAGCCCCCGTACTTCCCGCCGCCGTACCAGCCGCTCGCTCACTACCAGAGCCAGGACCCGTACTCCCACGTCAGCGACCCGTACTCCCTGAACTCCCTGCACCAGAGCCAGCAGGGCGCGTGGGGGGCTCGGCAGCGGCAGGATATGACCGGAGACCGGATGGAGAGCTCCGGTCTGCTGGCTCAGCCCCGGGCTTCACTGCCGCAGCTGTCCGGGTTGGACCCGCGGAGGGACTACGGAGGCGTGAGGCGGCCTGATGTGCTATTGCACTCCGCTCATCCGGGACTGGAGCCCGGGATGGGAGATGGACTACTGCACGGGCTGCATATGGAAGATGTACAGGTGAGACAAATAGACCCGTTTGGTTTTCAATTAAGGATTTTAATTAGCCTACATCCCCAAAAAAGCTTCCACAAAATCCAGCAGGCTAAGATCACATATTGTGGTACATTTAGCCTACTTTCACGTCAGCTAAATAGCAGATATAAAGAAAAAATAGCCTTCTTTATCAAATGTGGCTACAGCTGTTTACAGAAGGCCTAAATGTTTATTTTTACTCAACATTTAGGCTAACTACAACAAATATATATTTTTCCTAATACTAAATTAAAATAGAGTTTAAGTGGTAGCTTTTTCTTGTTAAATTTAATTTGTGCTTTCCATTGTCTCTGCATGTTTCCGGTCCTTCAGAGTAAAGGTCAGTGACCTCAGAGCAGCTCCCTCAGGGCTGGACTCTCTCAGCAGCTGTAGCCTCAAACTAAATGGCCCTCAGCTCAACACACTGTCTGCACAGACCTGCGACTTCTACTTTGATGAGGAGATGCTGCTATGTGAAAAAAAAAATACTGGCCATAAAAACTGCTGTATGCAGTTCAAATGTAGCTTTTTCAAATTTAAATTCAAATCATTTTGCTGTCTTAAGGTTATTCAATAAGGCCATTTAAAACGGAAAGTTCTGGATCTGCTGTTATTTGTGGAACAAATAGTACCTATGTGTTTAAAATTAGATTTTTTTTTTTTTTTTTTAATGTGTTTTTTTTCTACCATGTATCCATGGTAGCGTTGCTGCTCATGTTTTTTTTTTCCTCCTTGATATTTAAGAAATTGAATGTTCCTTTTCTCACAACATGTAGATTGTTTTGTAAGCATCGCTGCTGCTGAGGTGCAAATCATAAAAAAAGCAAGCTGGAAGACTTTATATTAAGCTGTATAGGATTTCATCTCCTCGTTCCCCCCCTCAGGGCTCTACCATCACGAATTGTTTGCCATTTAACCTCCACAATAGATTCTCATTTCTGGCTCTCCGTTTTTGTGTCATGCATATATTAACCCCACATACATTTGTTTCAACAAATTCTTTGTTTTTTGTTTTTTCGTGTTTTGCACGGGCGTGCAGCAATTATGGCGACATCAGGTCTGTTTAAGAGGGAATTTATCTCGCTGGATGATGAATGAGATTGATGAATGAGGCTTTGAAACAGTTGGAACAGCATCTTCTCTATGAGCCACATTATTACGAAGAAAGAGACAGAAGTCATTACAAGACAGATTTGTTTGCTCTGACTAAACAAACACCTTTAGACTTTCAAAACCGGGAAATAAATCCAGTAGGCATATTTAAAGTATAAAGCATTGTCTTGTTGGAGCTTGTTGTTTTTTACAGTATGGATCCTCTTGATTGAAACAGACGATATAAACATTTGTTTATTTTGTTCCTAACAGACAATTGACGACACCAACGGGACGAACATCCTGGATCAATCAGTAATAAAGAAAGGTAGGAACACACTCATTTATAGACATGTTTGTCTCAATTCTTTTTAACAGTCTTTTGCAATTGTGCGATAAAAACGACTACTGATCATAAACAGCCTATCAAATAAAACCTGTCAAACATTTTATTCGTCTTTGAAATGTTTTGAGGATTGTGTGCAAAATGGTAGGTTACTTTAGGCTATTTTCCCTCCATTAATTCGTTAATTAATGTATTCTTTTATGGCATGATATAAATTGATCATTTCTGGTAAGAATGAATGTCTCACTAATAAAAGGTTAAATCTGGACACATGTTGTACCTACACTGTGCCCACGTTTCTGGGCTGTCAAATGTCGTTTTTTTTTTTGGAGTCGGTGATGAGAAGTTGAAAGGAGGGTTAACGATCCCGGGGTATTGACTGGCAGGCAGTGTGTCGCTGACAGGGCTGCCATGCTGTCGCTCTGATGATGTGCCGTGATTTAGTTACGGGATGTTGAGTGACTGAGCTCCCCGCGGGGCATTTAAGCCGCTGATGTAATAAATGGCACCGCTCACGGAGATCTCGTGAGCTCGTTTAGAGCTAATCTGCGGTATTATCCCCCGTGGAGCCATCAAAACCCCCTCACAACTGGCCCCTACGCTTGCTTGCATGCACGAGGCTGACTGGCTTCTTCTTCTTTTCTTTTTTTTAACACCATTAGCGCGAGCATTAACACCCAGTGTTGAAGGAGCATCTATAGTGATGGCTGGTGGGAGTTAAACCGGCCGTGGAGAAAAGACAGGGAGGTGGTTAATGCGATTTAAGAGCGCGAGCCAATCAACAATCGATAATATTGTAATGAGAATGTCGCGCGACATTAAATAACAGCAAATGCCCGGCGCGTGGGGGGCTTCATTAGGTCTCATATAGGCTACTGAACAAAGTTTAACAAAAAGGCCTCAGTTCAGAGATTGACAACTTGTCTTAATCCCGTTTTTCCACCTGTTTTTTTAAAGGGCAAATCATTTTTCCTCTTTCAGTCCCCATGCCCCAAAAGAACATGGGCTCCCTGATGCTCGGGAAGGACGGCCTGATCGGTGGGGTGACCGTGAACATAAACGAGGTGTTCTGCTCGGTACCGGGCCGCCTGTCGCTGCTCAGCTCCACCTCCAAGTACAAAGTGACCGTAGGGGAGGTGCAGAGGAGACTGTCCCCGCCCGAGTGCCTCAACGCCTCCCTGTTGGGGGGCGTGTTGAGAAGGTACGACTGCAAGCCTCGGAGCATGTTGAAAGTTCAGGCAGAACTGTGGATGTAAAAAAAAAAAAAAAAAAAGCTTGTGGATCGTTAAATATTAAGAGGTAGATATTAATTAAAGCCAGAGCTGTAAAGTCTCAGAATCTGTGCCATTTACAGCCCACAGTCAATTTAACACAAACCAAACCTCTGGAGACAAAATGAGCACAAAGCTCATGACTTCTGTTTAATAAAAGTTTCCAAACTGTGCAGCTGCTGTTGGTCAATTATTAGGCTAAATATAACAGGGTTAGGGTTAGTTCTGTGTGTGTTATTGAATCATTTTCTTAATATTTTGTCAGAGTTGTACTGATTCGATTTTGTTCTCCAGAGCAAAGTCTAAAAACGGAGGGAAATGTCTGCGAGAGAAGCTGGAGAAGATTGGACTGAATTTACCTGCTGGAAGACGCAAAGCTGCCAACGTCACGTTATTAACATCTCTAGTAGAAGGTGACTGGGTTCATATTTTATTCACAAAATAATAATACAATAAATAGAAACGGGGTTTTTTTTTCGCTGTCAAGGGCAAATGTTGCAAAAGAGAAATTATTAGAACCTTTCATTTTGTTATCTTCCCATGAGAGCGACATGGAGTCAGGATCAGGCCAAACTAAGATTACAAAGGTCATGATCCTCTGAGCGTTAGAAATGACAATAGCTTGTGTTATTAATAGAAGCTGAAGAAGAAAAAAAAGGAACTTAAGGGAAATAATACCCACTATTGAGAAAGTAGAGGCAGGAGAATTAAATTAATTAAATGACTTAAATGATGAATTTTTGCACGTGAGGCCTACCTGCTAAAAAAAAAACAGCTGTGAAAAGTGTTTTCTCTTTGCTTCTCTTAGGTCAACTTGTTGCCCAGAGCAACACTTCAAGATCTTTATATTCTTATTTAGACTTTATAGGGAGCACTATAATGAAAGAAAATAAGATATATTTTTTTAAATACCAAACAGGCTACCTATTCCCACGTTACTTATTAGATTAAGTCGTTTTTCCACGATGGGTTACTGCGAAGGGCGTAATAAAATAGGTCCAAAATTAAATATGTAGGCCTAATATGCACCTGGCATTAATTTCCACCCAATGGAATTGCGAGTTTTACCACTGTTTCTGGACTTTATTTAATCTAATTTTTAATTCATTTATATTATTTTGTATTATTTATGGTATTTTTAATTATTATTTTTTTATTAGTTAAGGGACTTACTTGTTATAACATGCCCGTTGAAAAGGGCTGATAATAAGCTCATTAGCTAACCCTGACACATTGATATTTAACTAAAATGTTTAATAACGTAGGTATATCTGATAAATGATAACAACAGGCTAATACTACGTTTTGCGTCACCTGAAAAGAAGACGGCGGAGGGATATTAGTGTACAAATGGATAGCGTGTAATTTTTAAACAAATAGGCTAATCAGTGAACATGATAAAAAGGAAAGCATAAGAAGGTGGGTTATTAAAGGGTGAGGAGGTCAAAGACCCTCTGAAGTGAACTGAAATCATTTTTAACATCTAACTTCTTGTTCGTCTGTGTTTTATATTTCAATTGTCTTGACACCACACCTTCACCTTCCCCCCTCAGGTGAAGCGGTGCACCTGGCCCGGGATTTCGGTTACATCTGCGAGACGGAGTTCCCCACCAAAGCCGTGAGCGAGTACCTCAACCGGCAGCACGCGGACCCCAACGAGCTGCACACGCGGAAAAACATGCTGCTGGCGACAAAGTGAGTGTGATGGAGCGTTTGATTAGATCCTGTTCGTCCATATAGTCTTTATAGAGTCTGTCAGAGAGGCAATATAATACGTGTCTGCTGCTGTGTGGTATACAGGAAGAGAGACCGGTGGAATGAGATTAAACCAGAACACCAGCTGTGGTTGAATCGCTGATATGAGCAATTCAAGTAGGCCTATCTATAGACACATTTAGACAGCAGAGCTTCACGAAAATTAAGGAGTACAAGGATCAGACGCCAGACAGAGATACAGGATTTGATGGAGAAACACAACGACCTAAATAAAAGAAAAGTGTCAAGATGTAAAGGTTTATAATTCAGGTTTTTGTTGCTGATGATTTAAATAACAGATCAACGTAGAAAGGTTAAAAAAGGGCAGCACCCTCTGACAGTAAGTACATTTCTGATGGAAGGAATCCTTGTGAAATTAAACTCTTTTTCATTGTCATGGGGCCTGTATGCCCCCCTTCCTAGGGCCTCTGCCCGAGGGTGCAAACCTCCCATATCCTCCTCTCTATATACTGCACCCAGTCCCACTTTGGGAATATAGTGGATATGCACTGACATTTACAAAAGAGGATGAGATTTTCTTAATGAAACACATCACACTGGATATGGATTTGACCTGTAATTTAAAAGGGCTGATTGGAAAATGTTCATACTGAAGAATAAGGGAAGTTAAATTCATTACAAAGGCCTGAGCAAAAAACCCACATTACAGTCAAATATATTTTTATTGTAACTAAATTGAAAGTATCAGGTCATCAATTTTCACCTTATGATTGTGATTTATTTGAGATCCTGGATAAGGGATGAAATATATTGAATTAAATCTCATCACTTTGTATGCAACTGCACAACTTCACATCTTTACAAGCGGCTCATTGCACAGAATAACCTTTAGCTCGTGTATAAATGAACCTTATGGGCCTTATACAGCTCTCAGACATTATAAAACATGAGCTTTGAGGTGGCTGGTGTATGTTTGACCTCTGCTTCAGGTCTTAAAAGAGAACCATTTTACATCTGACTCCTCGTAAAGTTGCTTTTATTAATCCGTTTTTATGGCTGTTAAACTGTGGAATTGAATCAAGGAGAGTGTGATTAGCTTTAGCGACTGAGAAATGTAGATTTTCTTAAAAGGAAGCCTGGCTAGCAGAGGTGCTGTGAGTTAAAAATGAAGACTGAATCTGAGAATAAATTTAGATTTTGGCCTATTTCTACTTTGTGCAAAAATAACCCAAATCAACTAGTCATCATTTTGTTCCTTTACATCGTCTGGAAGAAGATAACGAAACAAAAAGGGTTGGAAATGGATCAACAAAAGATGTAGATTTCTTCAGGAAAGACAAGGTAGCAGAGGTGATGTGTTTTTAAAAAATGTGGAATAAGCACCCGAATAATTATATTTTTGCTTTCTTTAATGTTTAAAACAAGCAATCAGGGTAGTGTTTTTTTTTATTTCTATTCATTTCCCTGAGTTGTGTTTTTCTAAGCAGAAGGGATTGGAATTGGAGCAAAAATTGTCTGATCAGCTGAAAAACAAAGAAGTGTAGATTTTTCTTTTTGTAGAGAAACCGGGGTTGCAGAGGTGACATAGATCTAAAAATGTGGATAAAATTAGAGAAATACTCTAAATCTTTGCCTGTTTTTACCTCGACAAATAAGTAAAAAACCATCTGCCAATAAATTAATAGTCCCATTCTGTGTCTGTTTATTCCCCTGAATTGGAGTTTTCTGGGTGATAAAGGTTGCACCAAGAGCCGTACCACCCTCTAACGAAGATCCCCTCAGGAAACTCTTATTTTTAGCTTGCATAAATAGTGCTTTCTGCTGGCCTGCACTGCATAAACCATCTGCCTATCTGTGTGTGTGTGTGTGTGTGTGTGTGTGTGTGTGTGTGCATCCCAATGTACTCAGTATGTACGGTGTGCTCGGTGGTGGATGTTTGATGCTCAGATTCAAACCTGTTCCAATACTGTGTGTCGGTGCTGCCTGTTAGAAATTCATTATTTAGCAGTGAAGTGTTTCAAGTCGTCAGAAAAACAACAGCGAGGGCCGCCAGTGTAGCCCGGGGAGGCGGCTTTCTCCTCTCTACTCCCCTAACCCCAGCTGGGCTCGGCCCGCACAGCCTGTCACTCATTTGCTGTAGCTCTGCCCTTAGGCCGCTGACAGGGTGTGCAAGTGTGTGTGTGTGTTTGTGGGGTGTGCAAATCTGAGAGAGGGGGTAAAGAAGACGAAGAAGTAGAGAGAGAGAGAGGGAGAGAGGGGGGTCTCTTGAATATCAAATGTAGGCCTAAAACCAGAAGATGATTTGCTGAAATTTAACAAGGACAGCAAGGTGAAGAAGGAGGGTTTTTCTTTTCTCGGTGCATTTTTAACATCAATTCTGCAGTGAAAATAAAGATCAATCTGTATTTAATTAGACAAATTAACAGACAAGTATCTACATTGAACGTTGAGGACACAAACTGTAAAACTGTCATGCTTCTACTTTAGTTAGTTACTTCATTTTCAGGCATAAAAGAGTGGTTCAAATATGCACTGTGGACATTTGGCTTGTTTTTTCTTGGGGACATTTTTATATTAAGAGGATCATTGTTCAGTATTTTTCTTCTTCATGAAGGAAATTTGTTAATCTAATTGGTTAATTATATATTAAGTAGGTTTATGTATGTGTATGGATTCTGAATATATTCATCTGAAGTGTAATAGACGTATGAGTCAGGCCTTCTGGTCATTACATGAAGGCCTTTCATTGGGGGAATGTTACTGAGAATCCTGCTCTGTCAGAGCTGCCACTCAAACCCAATCGTTGGATATTCTGTAGCCAGTGATTGCATCAACTTCATGCAACTTCTTTTTCTTTTTGTTTCCCAAATGCATTCTGGAAAACCCGAGGAAAATGATCAAGTTTTATAGAGTGAAATGAAGTTTCCCACCTGCATGCAAACAGGTGTTAGGATGCACTGGAAATAACTGCGATACGTTTTAAAAGAGGAATATTCTTACAGGGTTTCTTCTTTAGATTATGTCACACAGGTTTACACAGGGAAGTAGATTTTCTTGCATCAAAACTTTCATTGGAGTATCGCTAAAATAAGTCTGAAAATGGGAATCAACCATCTTTATCTTTAACAGAGAACTCCTATTAATCATCTAAAATCACAGCGCTGATGATGCACAAAGTGTTTCCTTTAGTTTCCCGTTGAACAGACGTGACATGTATTTAGCCTTGCATTACTTCCAGAACTGCTATATATGGCATTTTAAACAGGTGCTGACTACCTTTACAACCAATCAGAGCCAAACAAACTTGGGACGTAGCTATTGGCTGACAGCCTAGTTAGCTAGTTCCACAGGTGTTTGGCATGACACAGTTTAGCATTCGTACAACTTCAGCAAAGTCTTTTAATACTGACGTGATTGCAGATTCTGATACAACCACATCAAGCAACCAAGCCGTCTTGATTGGTTATGAATATGCCTGAACTGCACTTAGCCCCGCCCCACTTTGGATAAATTGTTGTGATAGGCCTGATCTGAATAACGATAGGGAGACAGGAACATCTGCCACAGCATACAGCATCAACTCTTAGACTTGACTTAAGTTTACTTCAGGAAGAACTGCAGGTACATCTGCTGCAAAATATTATTCCCCCCCCCACAGAGGACTCTCAATAAGATGTGTGTAGTGGTTGACTTTGGTGCATTCAATGAGGTTTTAAGTTAGGCAGAGGTTGCACATACTGTCTTGCTGACAGTGTTAGTATTGTTAGGAATTGTTGTACTGTTTGGGTGATCATTCAATTTGCAATTTGCTGATTTAAATATTGACTTCAGACAGACAGCAAGTAGGTTTTTGTTGCATTAGCAGGTGCAGTGAAGGAGACAGCTGTAGAAGACTTTTCAGAGGGTTCTGATATCATGTAGTCAGACTTCTGTGTCATCAGCTCCATTTTTTATATTCAGAGGAAAACAGTGAAAAATAAAAAATAACAGACATCTCATGCTGCTGTCAAATGTCCTCAAAAAGCAGCTGTGTGAAAACCTTTAGATAAGAGAGACGTCCCCTCCTGACGTCTTGTTTTTTTTTCTCCTCCCCTGCAGACAGCTGTGCAAGGAGTTCACAGACCTGCTGGCCCAGGACCGGACTCCCCTGGGCAACTCCCGGCCCAGCCCCATCCTGGAGCCCGGCATCCAGAGCTGCCTGTCCCACTTCTCCTTCATCACGCACGGCTTCGGCTCGCCCGCCATCTGCGCCGCGCTCACCACCCTCCAGAACTACCTCACAGAGGCTCTCAAAGGACTCGACAAGATGTTTCTCAACAACCCGCCCAACAACCGGCACGGCGGCGACGGCGGCGGCAACAAGGCCGGCGACAAAGAGGAGAAGCAGAGGAAATGAAGCAGGGGGATGAAGAGGTGTTACAAACCCGTTACGTCTAGCTTTACACCACTGCCACTGACCTGCCACACACACACACACACACACAGACACAGGGCCGAGGAGGAAGAGGAGGACAGCCCCGTGGGCCAGTGTCGGAGATCACAGAGGAATTTTTTTCATCTGTGTTACGTTCTTTTCATTCCCCCCCCCCCAAGGACATGGTGGTTACTGTGTTACATCCATTTGCTCCCCCTGCCTGCATCCTGTGAGACTGAGACTCTGTGAGCAGCCAACAAAAGGACTTTGTGTATGTGTGTGTGTGCCTGCGTGAGTGTGCGCTTGTGTTTGTCCTCACCATAGACTGTAAAAAAAAAAAAAGATGAACAGCTCCTTAAAAAGTGAAGCCAAAAGATCTCCATATAGCCCACCGGGGACTTGCAGCAGTATAGGCTATAAGCTCCGCCTCCTCCATGTTAACAGATGGGAAACGGGTCAAACTTATGGTTAGGTGTCTTCATGCTGGTTTACATGCGAGTGTTCATTTATCTGTGATGTTTGCTTATAAATTAGTTGCATTTATAACTTTATGATTGACAGCTCCTTTGACAAATGCAGAGCTCTGAAGCGGAGTATAGGAGGAATGGTAAGATGAACTACAATACAGTCATGAATATCCCCCAAAACACAAGAATGTCTACTTGAGAAAAACAGATGTGGTGCATTAGACTTTGCCGGTATAGGAGGGGACTTTGTCGATAAGTTCAATGTGTGTTTTAGGGAGTGGGACGTCAATGCTATGGCTCTAAATGTGCAGACTCTATAGCTTCTTGCATCATCAGTCATTTATTATCTTTTACCACGAGTGTCTGCTGTCGACTTTGCAGTCTGAGGGGTCTTTGCCGGTTAGTTGATCAGTAAAATGTGTATGTCTGGGAGCAGTAGAGGTGGAACTGCTAGACCACGGCTCCACCATTCGGTCTTTATTATGAGCTCCAAAAAGACATCACCAGTCATCGTAGTCCATAACAGTTAATGACAGAAAAAGCTGCCCTGCTGTAGACTTTGCCGGACCCAGGGAATCTTTGCAGGTTTGTTTGTGAAATGGCTTTTTTTGGGGGGCAGCAGTATAGGTGTGGAACTTGCAATACCATGGCTCCACCAGCCGGTCTTTACTGTGAAGACTCTCAACGTTATGGACTGTTATAGTCCATTTAACTGTGAAGGTCTGCTTCAGATCATGGCAAAAATAAAAACAGATCTGCATCCGCTGATTTTGCCAGCGACGACTTAAAAATGTTAGCTTTGGTCAGCGGAGGGAGCGGGAATTCAAATACTGCAGCTCCACAGTTTACTGGCTCCAAAAGTTATCGGCACTTGTCTCGGGGGAAATTTGCTTCACTTTTGCTTCACAGCGTTGAGCCGGAGTTGTCCATCTTTAATACAGTCACTGGTCCTCACACAGAAAAGCATTGCTGATATGAAGATTGGGTGATGAGTGTTATATCTGTTAAACAGGTTTGTGTGGTACGAGGCGTGTGGGTGTTAATTTATGTGTGTAAATATTTATTTATATTAATTTAAAACGGATGGTTGTGTAAATAGGCGCAGCAGCTACTTTGGAGGAGTAGGCCTATTTATCTGTGATTCGACCGGTGGGTGGGTGGGTGGGGGGGCAGGACTCATCCAATGTTTTTCTGTTCTTATAGAGCTGTTGTCATGGTGATGATGATGATGATGATGATGGGTAGACATGCTTCTAATTGTCCAGTGATTTCATTTCTATCACATTGATAATAAACCATGTGTTTTATTATGCGAGGAGTGCAGCCCGAGCCTTTTCTCCCGCAGGGAAAGAGTCCCACTATCAGGGTCAAAGGTCCCGAGTCACTTTCACTTCAATCAATTCAAAATGTAAATCATGGTGTTCATTAGTTAAGGGTATTTAACTTAACTTATTTCACTGAATATTTATGACCACCTGTGAGTAAAATGCTCAGAAATGCAGACGATGGCATGCGAAGGAAATTAGGATCGGCTCAGCTCGACACTGTGATGTCACTCACTGGGATTTTTTTTAATGTTGTGGGTCAAATTTAAAGGCTGGGCATCTTTGACAAATAATAGATTTAGGATAAATGTGCTGGTTTAGGTACTATTTTTAAAAAAACATAGCAATCCAAGTGGGATAACAACAACATTGAAGAGTATAAACTACTCAGCTGTCAAGTATTTGTTGCAGCAGGGGGATCATCTGTGATCATTTTGATCAATAAAAAAGCAGAATGTATTAACTCAGTAATTCTTATAAATTAGATAAAAAATTAAACTATATGATACATTATATTTGCTCTTGAATGTAAATGAAAAAGTTACAAAACTGGACTAACAACAACACTGATTAAGCAGACAATACATCCAGGCCGAAAGAATAACAATCAGGTCTATTGATCGTCTTATTCCTAAAAATGTTTGTTAAAAAACAAAAAAGTTCTTAAGCAGATGAAAGAGTGTTTTTCAAGGTAAAGTTAAGTCACATTTTCAGTTACAACCTTTACCATGTGTTTAAAAACACCACTCAACACTCCTTTGAATTGTCATTATTGGCTGTTGTCGCCGTTTAAGATTCTGAAAGTTACATTTCAGAATAAAACGTACAAAGGTGCAAGAATAAAGAAAATGCGAAATGCTGGATATAAAACGAGCTTTATGCTTTAACGAGCTTTAGAAGGACTAAAATAGCCTATCAGTATTCTGCAGTCTATTTCGCCACACACACACACACACACACACACACGCACACACACACACACACGCACACACACACACACACACACACACACACACACACACGCACACACACACACACACACACACACACACAATGATGGATATGGTCTTATTCCAGAGAGATAATTGGCTGTATTTTCCGGACAGTGAGGGCCTCGATTCAGAGAGGATTCTCTCCCTCTCTCTCGCACGCGCAGGGGGAATAGAATCGTGCCTCGCGGGCCCGTGGGGATCTTCCGGGAGAGCGCGAGACACACTCAGAAAGAAAGAAAAAAAAAAGTAGAGGGAGACAGAGAAAGAAAGCTAATGAGAAATTGAGGCAGAGAGAGAGAGACAAAATAGGGGGAGAGAGAGAGAGAGAGAAAGGGGGGGGGGGGGGGAGAGAGAGAGAGGAAAGTGTCCCGCGGGCTCAGCGTGACCCGTGGAGTGGAACGCCGCGTGACGCAGGTGCAGAGTTCAGCACCCGCATGTCCGCGAGCGATCCACCGCTCAACAAAGACAGGAAGCTGCTGAGCATCATGAGGCTACAACAACGACAGGTTGGCTGCAACAATAAACAAACAATGTAAAGACAACAAAACAACAAGCAGGGAGAGAAACATGGCGTCTAATTAACACTCAGCACGAGGAGAAGGGAAAGCGTCATTATGTGAAACAATCGGTAATGATCGTTTTACTTAATAAGAAACTCGAACATTAAATCAGCAAAATAGAGTTTTAATGTGAGCCCTAATCTGTCACATTAGAATTGATTGCAGTTAAAGGATTATTAATGTTTCAAATAGGGATTCCTAAAAGTAAAATACAATTAAAAAAAGGGATTATATCACATAGGCTACTGTTTTTTTCTATTATAATTTCTAACCTAACAAAGTCTGCAGAGGAAAGTAGATCCCTGTAATTTGGCTCCAGTGTCTAAAAATTGTTGTTTTTTTTTTAAATTATGTTTGAATTTCTTTAGTTTTCTAAAGACTGTTTGACACCTCTTGAAAAGCTTTTGCAGCTTTGTGTATTTCAATTTGCAAGGTTTCATTTTTTCAACACACAAAAAACAAGAACAACCAATCAGACCAGGCAGCTCAAAACGATTTAAAGAAAAAGAAAAAAATGTCAAATGAAGGTGAACTGAAATCGATCAGAAATTTATAGCCTACTATTTAATTCTCTCAAGGTGACATATTTGCTTGTCTGTATTCTGCTATAGGGATTATTATAAGCTGTTCTTTAAAGGATGACTTGATGAAAGTATCTGCTTTTCAGAATTTTCAGAAGTCTAAATAGTCGAGCAGATTTTTTAAAACGTCTCCTGATGTTCAACAGTGTCATTTATAAAATATCTAACTTTTCCAGGTGAAGTAGAAGTTTACAGATTGATTTGTAAAAAAAACCCACAATGATGATTGATTAATGGTTACAAATGTGGCTTGGAATGCAACAGGGGGAAACATCACTACACTGTAAAATAAATAAATATTTCCAGGCTGCCCATAACATTTTTAGTTGATTGAATTTGAGTTGATAAGTTAAAATAAATGTGTGTTCATTCCAAACGAAAGAACCTTCCTGGTTGGATTAACCTCTTCTACTTTACCAAACTTGTAATGGCTGAACTTTCAGTACCTGCTTTTGATTTTATTCACAAATATAACATGGTTTTAATAATCTTATAATTTGCAATATACTAAAAAGACATGAATCATTTGTCACCAGTTTGGGGTTAACTTGGACGTCAGAGCTTCACACCTTTTAAAACATCTGGCTGTACGTCTCGTATTATATATAGTGGTAAAAGGATCATTTCTAGAACTTGCAGGTGAACAGATACAACACTGTGAAACCTTTCAAACCTATGGCTTGGCACTGATTACGTATTCTAGCAATCAATGCACGCTACAGGAACACTTCTCTACCATAATAAACAAAGAAGTCAAGGACAGCCACCTGCTCCATGTTATAGTCAATGAGATAGTAATGCAAATATTCTTTCCTATTTCCCACTAAATTCTGAGCTTCTCTGAACTTCTGCCTTTAAGAAATGTTTCCAAACTAAGCAACTTAAGACGGACAATATGACATTAGCGGGTTTGGAACAGAAACTAAAGGTGTGGTGCAGGTTAAGCAGAAGAGGTCACGTCTATAAACTTGTACAGAAAGTAACAGTGAGCCACGATGCAATACCTGCACACTATTACAGGTGTGCTTTACAGAGTGGGATTACATCATTTGTATCTCCCTGTTTTGCTTCATGTTATTTTCTGCAAAGTAGTCATTCTGCACTGCTCTTGTAAAAGTTGTTGTACTTCTTTTTAGCTTTTTAGTGAATAACAATTCCATGCACTTTGGTTCACCAGTAGAAACATCCACGAGCTGCAGACAGTTTGAGAAACAAACACACATCCAGGAGGAGGGAATAAATTGAATCGCTCATGTTTGATGAATCAGCTGATACAGGGAAGCAGAATGTGTCTTTATGAAAACGTCACAGGTTGTTACTTTAATGAGAGGAGCGGTTGGTGGTGTTGCAGTTGGTGACCCTGGACCGGCCTCATGAAGGCTCATTGGTAATATTTGACATACAAACTATGAGACACAGCCTGTTCTGCATGTGGTTATGTCTGCATCTCTGTACGTCTGTATGTCCTTCTGCCAGAAAGTGAGAGAGCAGGCCCCCATCAGCAAAAGCCCCAAAGCGTTCTGTCACGCAATGGGCTGTAAAAATGCTTATCCAACACACACACACACACACACACACACACACACACACACACACACACACACACACACACACACACACACACACACACACACACACAGGTTATCCAGCATGCAGACAGCAGAGTGCCGGTCGGGAGTAATTCCTGCTCGGGGCACTGTGCTCCAGGCGAGGCAGGCGCGTGCAGGATATTTCATTATTCATTAATTTACTGTTTAACAAATCCTGTCATTACTGAGAGCCGAGCCCAGTTCTCACACACACACACACACACACACACACACACACACACACACACACACACACACACACACACACAACACACACTCATAGAAGTGGGTGTCAGGCGTGGCAAATCGGCCTGTTTGATCCCGGCCTCCTCAACAAACGGGGAGAGAGCCATGAATAATAAGAAACGCGGAGCCTCGCCGGAACGAGGGAGCGTGACACCGTCTCACAAAAAGCCCTTTAGCGTGGAGGGAAAGCTCCGCCGGGGCCTCACCCAGGGCCCAGGGTTCATTATATGAAAAGACAAAACAAACAGTTGGCACAAACGTGATCGATATGAAAAGGCGAACGCTCCCACACACACAAAAGAAGCAAGTGAATCAGTCATGTCTGACAAAAAAAAAAAAAAAAAAAAAAAGAGACGCCGCACGGTTTTCCTTTTCTGCACATGGAGGAGTTTTAGCGTGGCTCCTGTTTACTGTTTTCACTCCCAAGTCCACTAATGAGATCAGGATTAAAGCTGTGAATGTGTTTCTGGCTCATGCATTGCTTGTTTTTTGGCTCAAATCCCTGCAAAAACAAAAGGGATATATCTACTGGAGCTCCTGCTTGAAACAGTTGAATATGTACAAAGTGATGAACTCACACACTAGAATAATGACTTTTACTTCCCTTTTCAGTCTGGTTCACTTAATTAATTAACAGAGGAAGCCCCAAGGCTACAAATATTCATTATTTCACAGGAAGAAAAACATGTATCATAAATATTGTAATGATTTATTTGTGTTGCATGAATTCTATTTTCAAATCACTCTGCAAGCAAAGCCGCCATGACGCTCTGTAGAGTCTGTGGCTGGAGAGGTGAGCAGAAACTTGACAGCAGCAGACCTTGCAACACAGAGAAGGGTTAAAGCCCCCGCAAGTGTTTGGCGTTGAATGCCACAGCGGAAAGGATAAGAACCGCTGTTCCGAGGAGAAATGGCTTCATTTCTCGAGCGTGTGGGTCTGTGGGTGGCCCTCAGACTTGATGTCATTAACATGTGACATATGTAGAGCTGACTGGAAGTGGCTGGGGGCCAGTGTTTGTCTCCACCGCTGTTCTTGTGTCTACAGGGCCAAGAAGGCGGGCAAGGTAGGCAGGCGGGCTGAGTCTGGGCTTTGTCAGCAGCCGAGCAGCCAGCACAGCCAGCACAGCCAGGCTATACTGTCTGCTGCTGTTGATAGCGAACACGTTTATCAGTATGCATGACGGACAGTGTGCATGGGTGTGTGTTTGCTGCTAGCTCAGGGCAGGAGAGAGGAAAACAGAGAGGGGGGGGGGGGGGGGGGGTTTGGCTGGTTGTTGTATCAGGGGGGGTCCTTTGGATGTGTGGGCAGGCACACGGGCAGTCCTGGTCCCTTAAGGTTGGTCTGAAGACGTTGAGTTGAAGTGACACAGCTGCTGCTGCTGCTGAGGCAAGGCTGCCGCTCCAGACGGGTCAAGGTTACACAGAGGAGAACACACTTCTGCTGCAGAGCTTCTCACACTCACTCTCACTCTCACACACACACACACACACACACACACGCAAACAAACTCAAGAATACAAAAAAAAAAGAATGTTTCTTCAGCCCTCCAAGGAAAAAAACAAACACTTAACTTCTGCCTACGATAATTCAAGATGTCTTCATTAACCTTATTTCAGCTTTAGAGACGTTGAAGTCTAGAGTCTGAGCTGTGAGAAGTGTATCAGCAATGTGACTTTCACCGTGTTGTCAAGTCCATGTTGACTGATGCTTCCATACCTTTAGCCGACACATGCCTATACGGTGGTCATCAGGGGACGTGTGGCCTTTTACATGTGGCCGCTGCATCTGCTCAGGGTCTGACCTGTAAATCTATGAGCCTGTTACATGACCTAGCTGTGATTTACACTTTCATGACAGACAGAGGGTGATCTACCTGCAGCCCACTACACTTAAGTATACATAAATAGATAAAGAAATAGATCAGCTCATAGGATAAAAGCCAACCATCATAAAATAGGAAACAGGTGGAAACAGGTAGCCTCGCCTTCTGTAACAGAATGATTTGCATAGAGACCTCTCTCTAACCCTCCTTACTAATCATATACTTGACTTTTAAGGGTCATATGGATGTTAAGTTCCATTGGATAGTTGTTTTACATTAAAGAGTAACACAACAGAGAGGCAATATATCTCTTTAGCTTTATTCCTTTAGGATTTAAAAAAGATGTTCAAAGCCAAAATTTTAAAAGTTACCGACAAAAGAAAATTTGCCAAATGGAAATGCAAAGACAGCTCCCAGCCTTTTGCAACAATGCCAAAATAACTGATTTGAACATTGATTTGAAGTCCCGCCTCTGACAAAGCAAATAGCCAATCATATTTAGGATACTTTTTGAGGCCAATCAGATTTCAAGGGAAGGCCACCCTTCACCCTTTACGCACACAAAATCCACCATTTAGGACAACATGACAGAGAGTCACTGTTACAGAAATAATCGTCAGCCTTATTTACATCTGATCTAACAGGTAGACAACATGCTGATGTGTTCATGTATTCCAAACACAAAACAGTGTTTGCAAGTCTAAACTGAGGGGCGATGAGACTGTATTTCTGAGCGACAGACATGATGAAAATTCAGATTCAGATTCAGCTCAGAGAGAGAGAGAGAGAGAGAGAGAGAGAGAGACAGACAGACAGAGAGAGCCTCAGGGCGATGGAGGTCTCTGTTCAGTGTCTGAACAAAATGCCCAGTCTGATCGAGTGAGCAAGGCCATGAACCGACCTCCAGTCCAACAGCATCCAGCCCACCCCCCACAGAAAGTCTACCACTGTGTGAGTAGAGAGAGAGAGAGAGAGAGATCCTTTCTGACACTTCAGATATATAATGTATAATGTGCAGTTTGTTTGAATAGATTCCTAAATGCAGAGCACTAACAAGTGTCATATGTTAGAGCAGAAGAGTTTGTTATTGTGCTGAGTATAAATCAGATTCATTATTTTTCTTTTGGAAGCAATTTGCGTTTCCAGTTTTCACTTAGAAAAGTCAAAGGTTGAAAATCAAAGTTTATGTTCACTGGTTTTGATCCTTTTAAATGTATTTTTTATATTATTTCTCATAGGAAGAGTCAAGTTTTCCCTCGTATCATATCATATATCATGTTTTATATATCATAATTATGTTTTATTATGTTTTTTTTGTGTCAGCTTGTAACAACTCTCCATCAAAGATATTTAGTGTGGTGAGCTTAACACTGTTAGAGCTTCTGTGAAAAACACAATATGTGACATAGTTAGCAGCTATCATAGTCCTGTGGATTATATCTCTACATAATATTCAGATGTTTTCTGTGACATTAACTAGCAGCCAAAAATCACAGTTCACATCATAAACAACAACTTGGTGATGCTGAGCAACAGTAGGGTGCAGGATTTGAGTGTCAAAGTCTGATGTCCGGAGCAACTACTTCATGAGACAGCTGGATGTGCCAACACCTCCTTTAGTACGTTAACTTTAGAAATCTTCCATGGTGTTGAATCTAATCTTAAACATGAAGACTCAAACATATAGATTCATGGAAAGTCTGAACATCTTTTCCAAATTATGTTTCTCAGTGAAAATGGGTAAAAACTAAACGACAACTTTAAAATCCTGAACATCACTGTATCCACCAGAAGCATCAATCCCCCCCCAAACAATTTGCTTTTGAACACCAGTCAGTATTTGTTGAAAGATCTGTGTGTGTGTGTGTGTGTGTGTATGTGTGTGTGTGTGTGTGTGTGTGTGTGAGAAAGGCACAAGGAGACAAAGGGGACGCGAAGTGGCCGGTGGGCTGCTCGGGTCAGTTTGGACAGCAGCAGTGGGGCGTTTCTTGACACTAACCTAAGAGGACAGGAGGAGGCCCCGGCCATGACGATCATCTCATCTGAAGCCCCCATCTGTACTGGTGTCTCCCCACCAGTCAACTCACCAACACACACACACACTGACACACACATGGCTCTAATCTCATGTGACAGTGCTCACATTCAGTTAGGCCCCACAGTGCTTGTGCATGTCACTGACCATAAAGAAAACATACACTCCTCTGCAGGACACACACAACAGGACGCAGGGCGAGGATACCCGAGAAACACCAAAAGACAGGGGTGTGGGGAGTGTGTGCTGCAGAAGTGTGTGTGATGCCTATGACGAGTGTGTTTGTGTCTGTGTGTGTGTGTGTGGAGCTTCTAGGGAAGGAGAACACATGCCTACAGGCCACGTCATATCTCTGACATTAGGGCAAAGTCAAGCCACAGAAACAAAGAGGAGCCAGTTAGCAACCAGGCGAGCGGGCAGGCGGGTGAAGACGAAACCTTTGAGTTTTTCTACATTTATTTCATAATTTGTCAACTGGTTTGTTCTTCGACTTTAAATAGCTTCATGAAAATGTCTAGCATGTGTGCTGAATCTTAAAGGGTGGAGTTAATAAAGTTGTCTTACATAATGTTTCCTTGACGCTAAGGAAAGGCTACGAGGGGACAATTCAATCGTTTCACTAAAAACTCCTTTCACTGGCTGGAAATATGATCCAACAGGAAGTTCCTTATTAAGAAAGTTGGATTTCAATGGTCACACTAGCCCTGAATGCATAATAACTTTCAGATGTATCAGTTCAAGAAAGTTGTACAAAAGAGTCCTGTTAACAATCCAGGGAAGTACACAGGAAGGGAGCAGGGTTAGCCTTCATGAGCAGGTGCCCTAATGATAAACCTGGCAAAACCTAAACTGGTCCATTTGTGTGTCACAGCTCATTAAACCATCAAAGGTTTAAATCAGGAGCGTTAAAGTGAGTTAAGGACATGCTACTTTGTCAGCTTAAAGGGACCCTGTAATGTATTGTTTCACAGCTGTGCTTCATTCTTAATTCATGGTCAATCACAGCATTCAGAGGTTTGACCACGAGGGACGCTGCTCTCATCAGACACTAGAGGACTAATTGGAATCATAGAAAGCCTCAGAAAGAAGACAAGTAAAGTTGACGTTCGTCTGTTTGCCATGGGGAGAATTCATTCAACAACTATTACGCTTTAATTAATGCTTTTAAACAGCTTTCTGCAAGCAAGTCAAGCTAACAATCTGCTCTTTAGACATTACTCAACTGCAACTCCAGGCATGCTTTTCTGGCAGTTCAATTTGATCACATAAAACAAGTTTCAAGGACGGCCTTTTTCCACATTCACAACATTGCAAATATCTGGCATTACCTAATATTTGGAATACCCAATCTTAAAACAATGCAGAAAAACTAGTCCATGCAGTAATCAAGTTTTCTACTTCTCCTTACTCTTTCCCACCAACGCAATCTCTTCACACAAACTGTTCTTAATTACTCAAAGCTAAATATCAACACTACCAACAACCTATCATTTATTTTCCTCTTCTGCTTCACTTTTCCATTATTCAACTTGCTATCTTTATTCCAATATGTGTCCTACATGATCCATAAATTGCTGCAACAGTTTTTGTTTGTACTTCTGCAACGTGTCTATTTTCTAATTTATTTTTAATGCAACTTCCTCTCATCAGAACGTTACAAGTTGTCAAGTTAAAGGTCACGTATTGTACTTCTTTTTAACCAGTTTAAATCACTCTCAAAAGTCCCCAAAACATGTCTTTAAAGTTTCTTGTTCTAAATCTCCTCTGATCCTGAATTTGATCATGCCTATAAACCCCTCTATTTCAGCCCTGCTCAGAACAGGCTGTTTCTGTGTCTGTACCTTTAAATATGTAAATGAGCTGTGTCTGACCACGCCCCCTCCCTGAAAGGGGATGTGGCTCGGGTTGTCTTGCACCATGCCTTATTGTTTACGGTGAGAAGGCAGACTCAGAGGACAGAACAAACACCTAGCTGTGGGAGTGTCACCCACCTGGAGGAGGGGTTACTGCCCTTTGTGATGTCATGAAGGGAAAATCTCCAAACGGCCTGTTTGAGCACATATTTTCTGAAAAGTAGAGCAGGAAAAAGACAGAGAGGATGGACTTTTCTCACAATTGGGGGGTTTGTAGACAGACTAGGGACACATGTTAGTGTTAGAGAAACATGGTGAAGTTGATTTTACGTAACCTTTAATTTGCCAATACATTTTTTTAGCAACCATCTAGTTTACCTTTAAAGACGCATAGAATTCAACAGGTGAAAGCTTTAGTTTTATCTGAAATCTGTGTGTTTTCAGTCCTAAGTAACTAAACAAAGTACCCACTAAAGGATGTAATTGTCTCTCTGGTTGTTGGGTTGTTAATAAAAAAATAACATTTTAAAACAGAGAAACTGAAAACATTTTCTTCCTGTTCAAAAGAAAATATTGACACGCACATGCTCCCCTGGGGATGTTTCTCATATTTTTAGCTGCTGTCAAAAATTATTACTTGTAAGAGGTTGGTGTTGTGTTTTGGGAAGATGAGCTTCCAGTGAGGGTCCCTGGAGAAAAAGTTTGAATCCCACTGTGCAGCTCTGTGGCTGCTGGCTGCTCAGCGAATAGAAACACAGGCAGACGAACGTTCCCACAAGAGAAAGTGTTTACAGACTGTTTTGAAGAAGGTCTGGTTTACAGAGCCGAGTGTGACAGGAACACCGGGACGACGAGAAGATGGCAGAAACAAAAATATTAAACTAAATCTAAACCAACATGATTCTCAGATCAATTCTTCAGACCCAAAAGTTGTCAGACCTCTTAGATAAAGTGCATCATTTGTCAGTTTATTCTTAAAAAGACCAGAACTAGAAGTGACTTTTTCTCATCGCTATACCTACAGTTTAGTTTTTGTGAAGTTTGGGCAACTACAAATATGCTCACCATCATTTATAGAAACAAACAGTTCAAACAGTGTAGCAAAACCAAGGGCTTTTTGGTAAACAACCATTTAAAGGTGTAATATGTGACACACCTGCAGTCTTACGTTTTGTTGAATTCACTTTTTTTTTTTTCCCTCAACGATCAGAGAACATTATCAAATCATTTGGCACAACCAGATTCTGTGTATTCACAGCAGGGTGTTACTAGAGTTGTTGAAGTTATAGCTACTGACACTTTTGGATTGTAGCTCCATGCTGACCTCAGCTGCTGTCCTGCAAAATAAAAAAAAGCAGCAAGCTAAACACTTGAGAGATGTTTTTGCAGCCTGCAAGGCGCGAGTGTTTGATGCTCGAATCAGTATTTACCCTCGAGTTTTACAGCAAAATACTTGATTTTATCATAAACACTCTCCGTGTCATGAGAGCACAAATATTTTTGGTGTACACTTTACGAGTTCTCTTAATTTAAAGAAGGAAACAAATGAACGATCCATCCGTCACAGAGACTTTAAATCTGGACTCTTTGCTGCTTCACCTCAAAGCAAGTGTGAGAAAGATTCTGCAGAACCGATGACAGCAGACAGACTCTTAGTGGTTTCTGCTGAAGTTGGTTTCAGGTTATGTTTTATGGGTACATTCAGATAGATGCACACACACGCACACACACAACTAACAGATTGTTCATGATTGACAGCTCTGACCTTAATGTGCACATGCCTCCTTACCCTCAAGCTATGAGCAAGCATGTGCACACACACATGCACACAGACACACTTATATTCATGCATGTTTGCATTCAAATGCCCAATGATAAAACTACATAACTGTTCCATCTGTGAGCATGCAAGTCTAGATTATGCATTCACATTGGAATGCATGTATGTATTGATGCATGTATGCAAGTATGTATAGATGTTCGTAATGTTTATTTTTGCATATGACTTTTACTTTGTTCTGAGAATATGCACTGTGCATGTAAAATTCATTTTGATAAATCTGAACTTTATTTATGTACAAGGTTTCTTAAGATTTAACTCTGACAGCCTGAATTGTTCTCACTTGAATTAATTCCATCAGAATCGGAAAAAAAACAAATTACACGATAAGAAAAGTGATTGTTTTAAACACTCTGCACTGAATGGCTCGGTACATATATCAAAATGTTCCTGTAGAAAGTTTAAACTGCATGTTTGTGCAGTTTGTGCTTAGTTTCCCCCGTATGGTTCGACTCAGTCACTTCCTGTCTGCCTTTTAGAAAGAATTCATTTACATGTTATAACATCCTGTCGATTATCACACACTATAGACTCACCTTTCATTTATATCTCTTCTGACATTTTTAAAAGTCAATCACCTGCTGGGTGAATATGAAGTCAGGGATCTGTCTGTTAACACTTAAAGCACTCTGCAGTGTGACACGGTTTACAGCTTAGCCACGAGATGAACTTCTGTCACGCCATCACTCAAAATTCAGATTGTCATGCAGTGGACTGAGCACATTTCTGTTTTCTGATAAATTCATTAAATCCACGTTCTAAAAAACAATGATTAGGCTGCATAAAGAAACCTGGTGATTTTGCATTTAGAGTTTTTAAAGGATCATACAAATGTTTTTGACATCAGTAATCACATGCTGAAAAATGACATGTTAGTCTAACTTCCATTTTAGCACATTCACTCCTTAAATAAATAATCAAATTGTAAAACAGCTGGTTTAAATTGATTTCTCTTATTTATTTTGAGAGGGAGGGGGTAACAAAAGTCCTTAATAAGCTGGGAACTGGAGCTTTGGCACACATGACTTAAACTTGAAGACGATGTAAGGGACTATTTTCACCTGTGGATGAATACACATTTGGTTTACTCATTATTGTGTAACAAAAAACTTCACTATAAGCACTTATAACCTGGTGTGAACTTTTTAAAAGTTTTAAACTATAGTGCTTTATGACCATATACAGCATATATTAGTTTGATTTTTATAACCATGCTGTAAACATGTTTATTAATGTTGTAAAAAATGGTAATTTCAACAGAAGCTCTAAAAGGGATTGCTTGGTTTTCAAGTGGACACTCGAGGAACTGCAGTTTTTGTTTTGCACGTCAGGCTAATGAAAAGAACTTGTTACCTGTTGTAAAAGTGTTCCACTGATGAGATGTTTAAAATAGTTCTCTTAAAGCTGACTCTATAATGAGCTTTATCTGATCGTTAGATACACTGACGTCATGCTAAAAAGACATTGGAACAGTGACACACCTGGTCTACCACTGAAGCAACATTTTATGAAGTTTGATGTTTTTGTTGGACAGATTGTGATTTCAGGACATTTCTTGTCTTACATTGAACAAAAACAATCCTTCTGTTATTCTGACACTGACATTTTTAGAAGAAAAATAAAAAATAAATCCTTGCATTCCAATAGAGTCCTCGCGCCAAGGTCGGTGCTCGGGCCCTGATTATTTAATTAACTGAGTAGTGTACATGTCAGGATCAGTTCATTGTTAGTTTCGGTCTAATAAAAGTTAATGAGATTATAGAGAATAGCAGACTGACTCTTTATCCACATTTCTTTGGCCAAACTGTGTCAGGACTGAGGGTTTTTTTGTGTAGTTGTTGCATTGTTTTTTCTCTCAGATTTTTTCCCTAAAACGAGCCACAGGCGAGTCAAAGTGAGTGTGAACAACAGCGAGGCCAGCCGCTCGCAGCGCCGAGCCTCGACTCGCCTGCCGGAGCCAACAGTGGGCAAATGCTCATCCCGGCTCCCTAAATCATTTTGACTTGAGTGTGCTGGATCCAACGACTCGCTCTTATGACCTGCAGGCCTTCAGAGGAACTACAGTGGCCTGTTTGGACCATGTGAGCCGCAGGGATGGGGGAAGTATTGTTGAGTATTTTGTCTTCTTTCCGTGTAGAGAATCTGCTCGGTCCTGGATGACTTTATTGTTGAACTTAAACTTTAAGTTGTTGAAGAAAATGCCTCCATATTTTTTATTTTTTTTAATTAGAACGCTGATTAGCACATACGAGTTTAGGGGATTTGAAGGAGAGCAGATGCTAACGTTCGCTCCGTTTCTTCTTCTTATTTTAGGCTAACAAAAAAAAAAGTGGGGAAATTACAGCCTCATTATCCTGAAATCACTTTTTAATTTAAATGAATTGACTCAGGCATAAAAAAAAAATATTACATATAACGTGGAGAGTGTGTCATGCAAAGTGCCGATAAAGTGTAATAAAGGAGCGGTGCCCTATTTCTAACTTTTTAAAAACTGTTTAATGTAGTTCAGCAAGCACACACACACACACACACACACACACACACACACACACATACGCACACACACTCTGATAGCAAAGGCGGAGCAGAGAGTAGCAAAGCAGAAAGCGAGAGGAGGGCTCAGCATCTTCTCCGTTAAGCCTGGCTGACTAATTCTTGCTGCTAATTTGCGTTTGGTTAATTAACTAATTACTGAGGATGTCTGAGGGCGAGGCTGTCTGTCAGCCTGTATCAGTAATTATTTTCATCGTTTTAATTAGACTCACACACTCCTAGACTCTGTTTCTCTCCTCCTACCACACACACATACAGAGAAAGATATACACTCGCATGCACTTTGTAAACATCCTGACAACACTATAGAGACCCTATACCATCTATAAGAGGAGTTAGTGTTTAAGGCTTAGGTTCAAGTTAATCTACATTCACTAGTCCGTGTGATAGTTTGAAGAGGAAGAGGAGGGATGTTCTTACTAATTTGCTGATTGGATATCATCACTATCTCTTCATTACACTGTAGGGACATCCCATTGGATATAGGATCACTGATACCATAACCTCCATGTGTGCTGCACAGTTTTAGTTAAGAACCCCTTTTTCACAAATGCACTGAACCCCTGAACATTTTCCAAAATTGAATGTGTGAATGGAAACAGACAAATGTTTTACGCTGACTTTATCCAGACAGTTTGTTTTTTAGCCTCCTTGTAAAAGGTCTGCAAATAATCGGTGGTCAGTCAATGTGTGAACAGAGCAGGTTAGATTCAATGAGCGACACCAGAGATCTTCATGCAGGTAATGAAACCGTTTCATACTCTTTTCTGCTCGCCACTTTGTTCTTTAACACTTTTTGTTCATCCTGTGAATACGTTTAATTACATGTAGCAGTGATCAAAAGATTTAAAAAAAAACTGTCATAAAAACTGACTCTTACACTTCATCCACTATCTTGGATATTTTGCAAACATTTCAGACTTCTGCAGCTTCCTTTTTACACCACGTCCCCACCATCCTGAACCCTCCTCTGACGGGGTGTATCTCCCGCTGAAGGACACGTGTGCAACTCGGGAAATGTCAGGGGCAGGCTGTCCTGAAATGTTCAGGAGTCCATGTGAGATAAGGGCTCTAGTGACACATTTCCGTGCACGTCATCAAACTGATTCATATTGTTGTTCTGTAGAATATCTTCTTCCCTGCTCTTTTGTTGGTGTTGTGAATGTGCTCGACAACACAGAGAATAGATATCAAGGCAAAAATGTTCATTTTAGTGTTGCTTCATCAGCCACTTTTGAGCACATCTTGGGATCCCCCCCCCCCCCCCCTCCTCCTCTGACAGGAACAGTCTCCTGCTGTGAGGCGCATGTGTGGAAAAAGCAACTCAGGAAGATCTTGAATCTCCTCTTTAGGACTCATCCAGAGATGAAGAGAAGGAGTCAAATCATCAGAGAACATTAATTCACATTTTTATCCAAATACATAAACAAAAATAAAAAATAAAAAAGATAAAAGGCTTGGGGTTAAAGCTCACATTCAGTGAGATATTAGATAACAAATGACTATACATTTGCAT